>NW_022334163.1:90928-144241 GCF_002776525.5 Piliocolobus tephrosceles | reverse complement strand
GCACTTTGAAGCCTATGGTGAAAAAGGAAATATCCTCAGATAAAAACTGAAAAGAAGCTTTCCGAGAAGCTGCTTTGTGATGTGTGAATTCATCTCACAGAGATACACCGTTCTTTTCATTGAGCAGTTTGGTAGCACTATTTTTGGGGAATCTGAGAAGGGATATTTTTGATCGCATTGTAGTCAATGGTGACAAAGGAAATATCCTAAGATAACAACTGGAAAGAAACTTTCTGAGAAATTTGTTTCTGATATGTGAATTGACCTAACGGAGATACAAGTTTCCTTTCATGAATCAGTTTTCCAGAATTGTTTTTGGGGAATTAGAGAAGGGATACTTTGAATTGCATTGAAGAGTAAGGTGACAAAGGAAATATCCTCAGATAATAACTAGAAAGAAGCTGTTTGAGAAATTTCTTTGTTATTTGTGAATTCCTCTCACAGAGTTACACCTCTCTTTTCATGGAGTAGTTTTCTAACACTGTTCTCGTGGAATCTGCAAACGCATATTTGTGATCACATTGAGGTGTAGAGTGAAAAGGGAAATATCCTCACTTAAAGACGAGAAAGAATTTTTTCTGGGAAACTGCTTTGTGATGTGTGAATTCAACTTACAGTGTTACACTGTTGTTTTCATTGAGCAGTTTGATAATAGTTTTCGTTGGATCTGCTATATTGTGGTTTGGAGCACATTGAAGTCTTTGGTGACAAATGAAATATCATCAGATGATAACTAGAATCTTTCTGAGAAACTGCTTTCTGATGTGTGAATACATCTCACACCGTTACACTGTTATTTTCATCAAGATGTTTGCTAACACTGTTTTATTGGAATCTGCAATGGGATATTTTGGAGAGCCTTGAAGCTTATGGTGGCAAAGGAAATGTTCTCACATGAAAACTAGAAGGAAGCATTCTGAGAAATGGCTTTGTGATATGCTAATTTATCTCACAGAGTTACATGATTCTTTTCATGGAGCCATTTAGTAGCACTCTTTGGGGAATCTGACAAGGAATATTTTGGATACCATAGAAGCCTATGGTTACTCAGGAAATATCCTCAGATAAAAACAAGAAAGATGCTTTCTGAGAAAGTTCTTTGTGATGTGTAATTGCATCTCAGAGTTACAACTTTCTTTCCATGGAGCAGTTAGCTAACACTGTTTTCATGAAATCGGTGAAGGGATATTTGGGAGCACATTGAGGTCTATGGTAAAAATGGAAATATTCTCAGAAAAAAGCTAGAAAGAAGTTTTCTGAGAAACTGCTTTGTGATGTGTGAATTCATCTTTCAAAGTTAGACTGTTCTTTTCTTTGAGCAGTTTGCTACCACTCTTTTCTTGGAATCTACATTGGGATATTTCAGAGCGCATTAAAGCTTATTTTGACAAAGGAAATATCCTCAGACAAAAACAAAAAGAAAGTTTCTGAGAAACACATTTGTGATTAGTGAATTCATCTCACAGAGGTACACCACTGTTTTCATGGAGCGGTTTGGTAGCAGTGTTTTTGGGGAATCTGAGAAGGGATAATTTGAATCACCTTGAAGCCTATGGTGACAAAGGAAATATCTTCAGATAAATACTAGAAAGAAGCTTTCTAAGAAACTTTTTTGTGACGTGTGAATTCATCTCACAGAGGTACACTTCTTTTCATGTAGCTGTTTGCTAACACTGTTTTCGTGGAATCTGCAACGGGATGTTTGGGAACGCTTTGAGGATTATAGTGAAAAAGGAAATATCCTCACATAAAAACTACAAAGAATTTGTCTGGCAAACTGCTTTGTGATGTTTGAGTTCATCTCACAGAGTTACACCGTACTTTTCATTGGACAGTCTGATAACACTGATTTCGTGGAAGGTGTAATAGGATACTTGGGAGTGCATCGAAGCCTATGGTGAAAAAGGAAATATCCTCAGATAAAAACCGAAAAGAAGCTTTCTGAGAAACTGATTTGTTATGTGTGAATTCATCTCATAGTAGTAGACCGTTCTTTTCATCCTCAGGTAAAAACTAGAAATAAGCTTTCTGAGAAACTGCTTTGTGATGTGTGAATACATCTCACAGTGTTACAATTTTCTTTTCATGGAGCAGTTTGATAACATTGTTTTTGTAGAAACAAAAGGGGTACTTTGGAGTGCATGGAGGACTACATTGTGGAGTCCGCAAAGGGATATTTTCGAGTGCATTAAGACGTATATTGAAAAAGGAAATATACTACGATAAAAAATACAAAGATGATTTCTGAGAAATTGCCTTGTGATATGTGAATTCACCTCAAAGAGTTACACTTTTTTTTGCATTGAGAAATGTGATTACATAATTTTAGAGAAATCTGCAATAAGATAATTGGGAGTGTGTTGAAGCCAATGGTGACAAAGAAAATATCCTCAGATAAACCAAGAAGAAGCTTTCTGAGAAGCTTCTTTGTGATGTGTGAATTCACCTCACAGAGTTACACTGTTCTTTTCATTGAGCAATTTGCTAACACTGCCTTCTTGCAATCCGCAATGGGATATTTCTGAACAAATTGAAGCTTATGGAGACAAAAGAAATATCCTCAGACAAAAACTACAAAGAAGCTTTCTGAGAAACTTTTTTGTGACGTGTGAATTCATCTCACAGAGTTACACAATACTTTTTAAGGAGCAGTTAGGTAGCACTGTTTTGGGGGAATATGAGAAGTGATATTGTGGATAACATTGAAGCCTAATGTGACAAAGGAAATATCCTCAGATAAAAATTAAAAAGAAGCTTTCTGAGAAAGCACTTTGTGATGTGTGAATTCATCTCACAGAGGTACATCTTTCTGTACATGGAGCAGTTTGATATTACTGTTTTCATGGTGTCTACAAAAGGATATTTGGGAGGAAGTTGAAGCCTATGGTGAAAAAGGAAATACCTTCAGATAAAAACTAGAATGAATCTTTCTGAGAAACTGCTTTGTGAGGTGTGAATGTGTCTCACAGATTTTCACCTTTCTTTTCATGGAGCATTTTGCTAACACTATTTTCATGTAATATTCAAAGAGATATTCACGAGCACATTGACACGTATGGTGGAAAAGGAAATATCCTCAGAGAAAAACTAGAAAGAAGCTTTCTGAGAAACAGCTTTCTGATTTCTGAATTGATATCACAGAGTAGCACCATTCTTTTCATGGAGTAATTTGGTAGCACTGTTTTTGGGGAATCTGAGAAGGGACATTTAGGATCACATTGAAGTGTATGGTGACAAAGGAAATATAATTGGATAAAAACTAGAAAGAAGCTTTCTAAGAAACTTCTTTGTGATGTGTGAATTCGTCTCACAGAGTTACACTTTTCTTTCATGGAGCAGTGCTAACACTGTTTTCTTGGAATCTGCAAAGGGATATTTGGGAGCGCATTGAGGCATAGAGTGAAAAAGGAAATATCCTCAGATATTAAATGGAAAGAAACATACTGAGAAGCCACTTTTTGATGTGTCAATTCATCTCAGAGTTGCATCTTTCCCTTCATTTAGCAGTGTGTTTCACTGTTTTTGTGGAAACTGCAAAGAGACATTTGTGAATGCCTTCACGCCTATAGTGAAAAAGGAAATATCCTCAGATTAAAACTGGAAAGAGGATTTCGGAGAAAGTTCTTTGTGATGTGTGAATTCATCTCACAGAGCTACATCTTTCTTTTCATGGAGCAGTTTGTTAACACTGTTTTTGTGGAATCTGCAAAGGGATATTTGGGAGCACATTGAGGCCTATGTTGAAAAAGGAAGTATCCACAGATAAAAAAGTAGAAAGAAGCTTTCTGAGAAACCGATTTGTGATGTTTGAACTCATCTCACGGAGTTACACAGTTCATTTCATTGAGTAGTTTGCTAACACTGTTTTCCTGTAATCTGCAAAGGGATATTTGGGAGTGCATTGAAGCCTATGGTGTTGGAGGTACTATACTCAGATAGAAATCAAAAAGAAGCCTTCTGAGAGACTCCTTTGTCATGTGTGAATTGAACTCACCGAGATACACGGTCCTTTACATTGAGCAGTTTGTTAACACTGTTTTCTTGGAATGTGCAATGAAATATTTTGGAGCGTATTGAAGCTTATGATGACAAAGGAAATATCCTCAGATAAAAACAAAAAGGAATCTTTCTGAAAAACTGCGTTGTGAATGATACATTCATCTCAGCCTTCTGAGTAACTTCTTTGTACTTGTGAATTCATCTCACAATACTGCACTGCTCTTTTCATCGAGTAGTTTCCTAACACTCTTTTTGTGGTTTCCGCAAAGGGATATTTTGGAGCAAATTGAGGCCTACCTTGGAAAAGGAATTATCCTCATATAATAACTAGAAAAAAGCTTTCTGATAAACTTTTTTGTGATGTGTGAATTCATCTCACGGAGTTAAAATGTACTTTTCACTCAGCAGTTTGCTAACACTCTTTTCTTGGAATCTGCAGTGGGATACTTTGAAGCACCTTGAAGATTATGGTGACAAAGGACGTATCCCCAGATAAAACAAAAATAAGCTCTCTGAGAAACAGCTTAGTGATGTGTGATTTCATCTCCCAGAGTTACACTCTGCTTTTCATTGAGAAGTTTGCTTACACTTTTCTCTTTTTATATGTAATGAGATATTTGGATACACATTTAGGAATATAGTGAAAAAGGAAATATCCTCAGATAAAAACTAGAAAGAAGCTTTCTGAGAAACAGCTTTGGGATGTGTGAATTAATGTCTCAGAGTTACTCCACTGTTTTCATGGAGAATTTTGGTATCACTGTTTTTGTGGAATCTGAGAAAGGATATTTTGAATTGCATTGAAGCCTTGGGGACAAAGGAAATATCCTCAGAGATAAAGTAGAAATAAGCCTTCTGAGAAAGTTCTTTGTGATGTGTGCATTCATCTCACACAGCTGCACCTTTCTTTTCATGGAACAGTTTTCTAACACTGTTTATGTGGAATCTGCAAAGGGATATTTGTGAGATCATTGAGGCCTATAGTGAAAAAGGAAATATCATCAGATAAAAACGATAAAAGCATTCTACTCTCACTGAGTTGCACGACTGTTTTCATGGGCCATTTGGTAACACTGTATTTGGGGAATATGAGAAGGCATATTTAGGATCACATTGAAGCCCGTGTTGACAGAGGAAATATCCTCAGAATAAAACTAGAAAGAACTTTTCTGACAAAGTAGATGGTGATGTGTGAATTCATCTCACAGAGTTACACAGTTCTTTTTATTGATCAGTTTGATAACACTGTTTTTGTGAAATCTGCAATAGGATATTTGAGAGTGTATTAAATCCTGTGGTGACATAGGAAACATTCTCAGATAAAATCCTAAAGGAAGCTTTCTGAGAAACTGTGCTGCAATGTGTGAATTTACCTCACAGAGTTACACTGTGCTTTCCATTGAGCAGTTTGCTAACACTGTTTTCTTGCAATCTGCAAGGGGATATTGCAGATCACATTGAAGCTTATGATGACTAAGAAATATCCTCAGACAAAAACTAGAAAGAACTTTCTGAGAAACTGCTATGTGATTTGTGAATTCATCTCACAGGGCTACACGATTCTTTTCATGGATCAGTTTGGTAGCACTGTTTTTGAGGAATCTGAGGAGATATTTTGGATTACATTGAATCCTAAGGTGACAAATGAAATATCCTCAGATAACAACTAGAAAGAAGCTTTCTGAGAAGCTTCCTTGTGATGTGTGAATTCATGTCACCGAGTTACACCTTTCTTTTCATGGAGTGTTTTGCTAACACTGTTTTCGTGGTATCTGCAAAGGGATATTTTAGAGTGCCTTGAGGCCAAGAGTGAAAAATGAAATACCCTCAGATTAAAATTGGAAAGAAGCTTTCTGAGAAACAGCTTTGTGATTTGTGAATTCATCTCATAAAGTTACACCATTCTTTCATGCAGCAGTTTGGTAGCACTGTTTTTTGGGAGTCTGAGAAGGGATATTTTTGATCACATTGAAGCCAATGGTAAAAACGGAAGTATAATAAGATAAAAACTGGAAAGATCCTTTCTGAGAAACTTATTCATGATGTATGTATTCATCTCACAGAGTAGCACATTTCTTTTCATGTGGCAGTTTGATAACGCTGTTGTCATTTAATCTACAAAGTGATATTTGGGAGTGAGTTGAGACTTATGCTTAAAAAGGAAATATCCTCAGATAAAAACCAGTAAGAAGCTTTCTGATAAACTTCTTTGTTATGTGTGTATTCATCTCACAGAGTAACCCTTTTCTTTTCATGGATAAGTTTGCTAGCACTGTTTTCATGGAATCTACAACACGATATTTGGTAGGGCATTGAAGCCTATGGTGACAAAGGAAATATCCTCAGATAAAAACAAAAGAGAATCTTTCTGAGAAACTGCTTTGTGATTGATGAATTAATCTCATGGACTAACAGTGTTCTTTTGATTGATTAATTTGCTTACACTGTTTTCTTGGAATCTGAAATGGGATATTTCAGAGCGCATTGAAGCTTATTGTGACAAAGAAAATATCCTCAGATAAAAACTACAAAGAAGTTTCCTGAGAAAGTTCCTTGTGAAGTGTGAATTCATCTCAAAGAGATACATTCCGTGGAATCTGTGAAGGGATATTTGGGAGTGCATTGAGGCCTATGGTGCAAAGGAAATATCCACAGACAAAAACTAGAAAGAAGCTTTCTGAGAAACTTCCTTGTGATTTTTGCATTCATTTCAGAGAGTTAAATGATTCTTTTCATCGAGCAGTTTGGTAGCACTGTTTTTGTGGAATCTGAGGTGATATTTTGGATTGCATTGAATCCTAAGGTGACAACAGAAATAACCTCAGATTCAAATTAGAAAGAAGCCTTCTGTGAAACTGCTTAGTGATGTGTGAATTCATCTCACAGAGTTAAACTGTTCTTTTCATACAGTAGTTTGCTAACACTCTATTCTTGAAATCTGTTATGGGATATTTTGGACTGCATTGAAGCCTATATTGACAATGGAAATATCTTCCTATAAGAACTAGAAAGAAGCTTTCTGATATACCGCTTTGTGATATGTTAATTCATCTCACAGCATTGTAAGATGCTTTTCATGGATCAGTTTCTTAGCACTGTTTTTGTGGACTCTGAGAGAGGATATTTTGGATTACTTTGAGCCCATGTTGACAAAGATAATATCCTCAGATTAAAACTAGAAAGAAACTTTCTGAGAAAGTTCTTTGTGAGGTGTGAATTTATCTCACAGAGTTACAGCTTTCTTTCAGGCAGCAGTTTGATAACACTACTTTCATGGAATATGAAATAGGATACTTGGGAGCACATTGCAGCCTATGGTGACAAAGGAAATATCCTCATAGAAAAACCAAAAAGGAGCTTTCTGTGAAACTTCTTTGTGATGTGTGAATTCACCTCACAGATTTGCACCTTTCTTTTCATGGAGCACTTTGCTAACACTGTTCTCATGTAATCTTCAAAGGAATATTTGGGAGTGTATTGAGGACTATGGAGAAAGAGGAAATATCTTCAGGTAAAAACTAGAGAGAAGCTTTCTGAGAATCTCCTTTTTGATATGTGAATTCATCTCACAGTAGTACACTGCTCTTTTATTGAACAGTTTGCTAAACTGTTTTCTTAGAATCTGCAATGTGATATTTTGGAGCGTTTGAAGCTTATGGTGACAAATGGAATAACCTCATATTAAAACTAGAAAGAAGCTTTCAGAGAAACCACTTGGTGATGTGTTAATTCATCTCACAGAGTTACATGACTCTTTTCATGGATCAGTTTGGTAGCACTGTTTTTGGCGAATCTGAGAAGGGTTATTTTGAATTGCCTAGAAGCATATGGTGACAAAGTAAGTATCCTCAGATAAAAACTGGAAAGAAGCTTTCTGAGAAAATTCTTTGAGATATTTGAATTCATCTCACAGATTTATACATTTCTTTTCATGGAACAGTTTGCTAACACTGTTTTCATGGAATCTGCAAAGGGATATTTGGGAGTGAATTTAGATCTATAGTGAAAAAGGTAATATCCTCAGATAAAAACTAGAAACAAGCTTTCTGAGTAGCTGCTTAGTGATTCGTGAATTAATCTTACAAAGTTATACCATACTTTTCATTGAACAGGTTGATAACACTGTTTTCGAGTGATCTGCAATGGGATATTTGGAAGACGTTGAAGCCTATGGTGACAAAGGAAATATCCTCAGATAAAGCCACAAAGAATCTTTCTGAGAAAGCTATTTGTCATGTGTGAATTCATCTCACTGATTTACACCATTCTTTTCGCTGAGAAATTTGCTAACACTTTACTCATGGAATCTGCAATGAGATGTTCTGCCATGCATTGAGGAAAATGGTCAAAAAGGAAATATCCTCAGATAAAAATTTAAAAAGAATCTTTCTGAGGAACAGCTTTTGGATGTGTGAATTCATCTCACAGGGTTACACCACATTTTCACGGAGCAGGTTGGTAGCACTGATTTTGGGGAGTCTGTGAAGGGATATTTTGGATTGCATTGATGACTATGGTCAAAAAGGAAATATCTTAGATAAACTGGAAAGTAACTTTCTAAGAAATTGCTTTGTGATGTGCGAATTCATCTCACAGAGTTACACAGTTCAATTCTTGGAGCAGTTTGCTAACCGTGTTTTCATGGAATCTGCGTTAGGATATTTGTGAGTAGTTTGAAATATGTCTTGAAAAATGAAGTATTGTCCGATAAAAAGCAAAAAGAAGCTTTCTGAGAAACTTCTCTGTGATGCGTGAATTCATCTCACAGAGTTTCACGATTCTTTCCAAGGATCATTTTGGTAGCACTGTTTTTGGGAAATCTGAGAAGGGATACTTCGGATTGCATAGAACAATATGGTTACAAATGAAATACCCTCATATAAAAAATAGTAAAAAGCTTTCTGAAAAAGTATCTGTAATGTGTGAATTCACCTCACAGAGTTACACTTTTCTTTACATGGAGCAGTTTGCTAACACTGTTTTCATGGAATCTGTGAAGGGATATGTTTTAGCACATTGAAGCCTATGGTGAAAAAGGAAATATCCTCAGATAAAAAGTTGAAAGAAGCTTTCTGAGAAACTTCTCTGTGATGCGTGAATTCATCTTACAAAGTTACACTGTTCTTTTCATTGAGAAGTTTTGTTAACACTGTTTTCTTAGAATCTTACATGGGATATTTTGAAGTGCATTGTAGCTTATGGTGACAAAGGAATTATCTTCAGATAAAAACTAGAAAGAAACTTTCTATAAAACTGCATTGTGATGTGTTAATTCATCTGACAGAGGTACACAATTCTTTTCATTGTTAAGTTTCATAGCACTGTTTTTGGTGAATCTGAGAAGGGATATTTTGCATCGCATTGAAGCTTATGGTGCCAAAGGAAATAACTTCAGATAAAAACTAGAAAAAAACCTTCTGAGAACGTTCTTTGAGAGGTTTGAATTCATCTCACAGATTTACACCTTTCTTTTCATGGAGCAATTTGCTAACATCATTTTCATGGAATCTGAAAAGGGATACTTGGGAGTGCACTGAGACCTTTAGTAAAAAAGGATTTATCCTCAGATAAAAACTGGAAAGAAACTTTCTGAGAAACTCTTTTGTGATGTGTGATTTCAACTTACAAAGACACACCATTGTTTTCTTTTAGCAACTTGATAACACTGTTTTCATGCAATTTGCAATAGGATAATTGGGAGCACCTTGAAGCTTATGATAACAAAGGAATTATCCTCAGATAAAAACCAAAAAGAAGCTTTCTGTGAATCTGCTTTGGAATGTGTACATTCATCCAGCGGAGTTACACCTTTCTTTTCATTGAGAAGCTTGATTCATTTAGTGAAAAAGGAAATATCCTCAGATAAGTCATAAAAAGAATCTTTCTGAGAAACTACTTTGTGATGTGTGAATTCATCTCACAGAGTTACACTGTCCTTTTCATTTACCAGGCTGCTAACACTCTTTTCTTGGATTCTGCAATGGGATATTTTCAAGCTTATTGAATCTTATGATGACAAAGGAAAGCTACAAAGAGATATTCGGAGAACAGAGAAGCTTATACTGAAAAAGGAAATACCCTGAGATAAAAGCTAGAAAGAAGCTTGCTGAGGAATTTCTTTGTTATGGGTGAATTCATCACACAGAGTTACACCTTTGTTTTCTTTGAGAAGTATGGTAGCCCTGTTTTTACAGAATCTGCAAAGGGATATTTGGGAGCCCATAGAGGCCTAAGGCGAAAAAAGAAAATTCTCCAAGGAAAAACTGGAGAGAAGCATTTGGAGAAATTCCTTTGTGATGTGTGCATTCATCTCAATGAGCTAAACGTTTCTGTTGAAGGAGGACTTTGGCATCACTGTTTTTGTGCTGTCTGAAAAGGGATATTTGGGAGCACATTGAAGCCTGTGGTAACAAAGGAAATATCTTCAGACAAAAACCAAAAAGATGTTTTCTGAGAAACTGCTTTATGAAGTGTAAACTCATCTCACAGATTTACACTTTTCTTTTAATGGAACATTTTGCAGACACTATTTTTGTAGAATCTGCAAAGAGATATTTGCAAGCACATTGAGGCAAATGGTGAAAAAGGAAATATCCTCAGACAAAAACTAGAAAGAAGCTTTCTGAGAAATGCTTTGTGATTTGTGAATTCATCTCACAGAGGTACACGACTCTTTTCATGGAGCAGTTTGGTAGCACTGTTTTGGGGAGTCTGAGTAGGAATATTTTGGATCACGTTGAAGCCTATGGTGACAAAGGAAATATCCTGAGAAAAAATCTAGAAAGAAAGAAACTTTCTGAGAAACATCTTTGTGATGTGTGAAGTCATCTCACAGAGTTACACCATTCTTTTCATTGAGAAGTTTGCTAACACTTTTTTCATGGATCTGCGATGAGATATTCTGGAGTGCATTGAGGACTATGGGAAAAAGGAAATATCCTCAGATAAAAGCTAGAAAGAAGCTTTCTAAGAAACTAGTTTTGGAAGTGTGAATTTGTCTCACAGAGATACACTGTGTTTTCATTGAACAGTTTGATAACTCTGTTTTCATGGAATCTGAAATAGGATATTTTGGAGTGCATTGAAGCCTCTGGTGACAAAGGACATATCCTCAGAGAAAAACAAAAAAGAATGTTTCTGAGAAACTGCTTTGTGATATGTCAATTCATCTCACAGGTTTACACATTTCTCTGCATGAAACAGTTTGCTAACACTGTTTTTGTGGAATCCACAAAGGTATATTCGACAACACATTGAGACCTAGGGTGGAAAAGGAAATATCCTCAGACAAAAACCAGAAAGAATCTTTCTGACAAACTACTTTGTGATGCATGAATTCATCTCTCAGAGTTACCCCTTCCTTTTCATTGAACAGTTTGGTAGCGCTGTTTTTGGGGATCTGCAAAGGGATTTCTGTCATAGAGGCCTATGGTGAAAAAGGAAATATCTTCATTTAAAAACTGGAGAGAAGGATTTTGAGAAGCTGTTTTGTGATGTGTGTATTCACTTCATAGAGATAAACCATCTTGTTGATTGAGAAGTGTGGCCTCACTATTTTTGTGGTGTCTGAAAAGGGATATTGGGAGGACATTGAGGCTCATGGTGGAAAAATACATATGCAAGGATAAAAACTGGACAGGAACTTCCTGAGAACTTTATTTGTTTTGAGTGATTTCATCTCCCAGAGGTAAACTATTCTTTTCATTGAGCAGTTTGGTAACCCTGTTTTTGTGGAATCTACAAAGGGGTTTGTGGAGCACAGAGAAGCTTACGGTGAAAAAGGAAACACCCTCAGATAAAAACCAGAAAGAAACTTTCTGAGAGACTATTTTGTGATGGTTGAATTCATCTCACAGTGTTAAATCTTTCTTTTCATTGAGCAGTTTGGTAACACTGTTGTTGTGGAATAGGCAAAGGGATATTCGGGAGCAGACACAGGCCAAGTTTGAAACAGGTAATATCTTCAGGTAAAAACTGGAAAGTATCTGATAACTCTTTTGTGAAGTGTGCATTCGTCTCATAGAGGTAAAGCTTTCTATTGAGAGAGTAGTTTGGCATCACTGTTTTTGTGGTGTCTGAGAAGGGATATTTGGGAGCGTATGGAAGCTGATGATGTAAAAGGAAATATGCTTAGATAAAAAATAGAAAGAAGCTTTCTGAGAAATTTATTTGTGATGGGAGAATTCATCACGCAGGTTAAACTGTCGGTGGAAAAGTAAATATGCAAATTTTAAAACTGGAAAGGATATTTCTGAGACATTTCTTTGTGATGAGTGACTTAATCTCTCAGAGGTAAACCATACTTTACATGGAGCAGTTTGGTAGCACTGTTTTTATGGAAATTGCAAAGGGATATTTGGGAGCCCATAGAGGCCTAAGGTGAAAAAAGAAAATTCTCCAGGGAAAAACGGGAGAGAAAGTTCTGGATATATTCCTTTGTGATGTGTGCACTCATCTCAAAGAGCTAAACGTTTCTGTTGAGGGAGTACTTTGGCATCACTGTTTTTGTGGTGTCTGAGAAGGGGTATTTGGGAGTGCATTGAAGCCTATGGTGACAAAAGACTTATCCTCAGACAAAATACAAAAAGATACTTTCTGAGAAATTGCTTCATGATGTGTGAATTTACCTCACAGATTTAAGCCTTTCTTTTCACGGAGCATTTTGATAACACTATTTTCGTGAAATCTGCAAAGGAATATTCACAAGCGCGATGAGGCAAATGGTCAAAAAGGAAATACCCTCAGATAAAAACTAGAAAGAAACTTTCTGAGAAACTGCATTGTGATTTGTGAATTCATCTCACAGAGTTACACAATTCTTTCATGGAGCAGTTTCGTAGCACTGTTTTTGAGGAATCTGAGAAGGGATATTTTTGATCATGTTGAAGTCAAGGGTGACAAAGGAAATAACCTCAGATAAAATCTAGAAAGAAAATTTCTGAGAAGCTTCCTTGTGATGTGTGAATTCATCTCACAGAGTTACACCATTTTTTTATTGAGAAATGTGCTAGTTCTTTTTTCGTGGAATCTGTGATGGGATATTCCAGAGTTCATTGAGGCCTATGGTGAAAAAGGAAATAACCTCAGATAAAAACTAGAAAGAAGCTTTCTGAGAAACTAGTTTTGGATGTGTGAATTCATCTCACAGAGATACGTTGTTGTTTCATTGAGCTGTTTGTTAACACTGCTTTCGTGGAATCTGAAATAGGATACTTTGGAGTGCATTGAAGCCTGTAATGACAAAGGAAGTATCCTCAGAGCAAAACCAAAGGAAGCTTTCTGAGAAATTGCTTTGTGATGTGTGAATTCATCTCACAGTTTTACACCTTTCTTTTCATGGAGCACTTTGCTAACTCTGTTTTCATGGAATCTACAAAGGGATGTTCACGAGCGCATTGAGGCCTACGGTGAATAAGGAAATATCCTCAGAGAAAAACTAGAAAGAAGGTTTCTGTGAAACTACTTTGTGATGGGGGAATTCCACTTACAGAGTTACACCTTTCTTTTCATTGAGCAGTTTGGTAGCGCTGTTTTTGGAGATCTGCAAAGGGATTTCCAGAAGCCTTTGGTGAAAAAGGAAATGTCTTCAGATAAAAACTGGAGAGAAGGTTTTTGAAAAGCTGTTTTGTGATATCTGTATTCAATTCATAGAGATGAACCACTTTGTTGATTGGGCAGTTTGGTATCACTCTTTTTGTGGTGTCTGAGAATGGATATTTGGGAGCGCATTGAGGCTGAGGGTGGAAAAGTAAATATGCAAAGTTTAAAACTGGAAAGGATCTTTCTGAGAAATTTCTTTGTGATGGGTGACTTCATCTCCCAGAGGTAAACCATTCTTTTCATTGAGCAGTTTGGTTACACTGTTTTTGTGGAACCTACAAAGTGATATTTGGAGTGCAGAGTTGCCTATGACGGAAATGGAAATACCCTCAGATAAAAACTAAAAAGAAACTTTCTGAGGGACTGTTTTGTGATGGGTGAATTCATCTCACAGAGATAAATCTTTCTCTTCATTGATCAATATGTTAACGCATTTCTTTTGGAATACAGAAAGGGATATTCGAGAGCAGCTAGATGCCCATGTTGAAATAGGAAACATCTTCAGATTGAAACTGGAGAGAAAGTTTCTTATAACTCCTTCGTGATGGGTGCATTCATCTCATAGAGGTAAAGCTTTCTGTTGGGAGAGCAGTTTGGCATCACTGTTTTTGTGCTGTCCGAGAAGGGATATTTGGGAAAGCATGGAAGCTAATAGTGGAAAAGGAAATATTCTCATACTTAAAATAGAAAGAAGCTTTCTGAGAAACTACTTTTGGATGGGTGAATTCATCTCACAGAGGTACACTGGTGTTTTCATTGAGCAGTTTGATAACCCTGTTTTCATTTTCTCTGCAATAGAATATTTGGGAACTCATTGAAGCTTATGGTAACAAGGGAAATACCTTCAGATAAAAACAAAAAAGATTTCTGAGAAACTGCTTTGTGATATGTGAATTCATCTCACAGAGGTACACTGTTCTTTTCATTGAGCAGTTTGCTAACACTGTCTTCTTGGAATCTGCAATGGGATAGTTCAGAGCTCATTGAAGCTTAGGGAGACAAAGGGAATATCCCCATATAAAAACTAGAAAGAAGCATTCTGAAAAACTGCTCTGTGATTTGTGAATTCATCTCACAGAGTTACACGATACTTTACATAGAGCAGTTTGGTAGCACCGTTTTTATGGAATCTGCAAAGGGATATTCGGGAATTCCTAGAGGCCTACGATGAAAAATGAAATAGCTTCAGATAAAAATTGGAGAGAAGCTTCTCGAGCAATTGTATTTGATGTCTTATTCACCTCATAGAGTTTAACCATTTTTTTTTGATTGAGCAGTCCGGCATCACTTTCTTTGCTGTATCTCAGAGGATATATTTGGGAGCACATTGAAGCCTACAGTGAAAAAGGAAATATCATCAGATTTAAACTAGAAAGAAGCTTTCTGAGAAACAGCTTTCTGTTGGGTGAATTAACCTCACAGAGCTACACCTTTCTTTTCATTGAGCAGTTTGGGAGCACTGTTTTTGTGGAATCTGCAGAGGGATCTTTGGGAGCGCATTGAGGCCTAATGTGAAAAAAGAAATTTCTTCAGGTAAAAACTGGAGAGAAGCTTTCAGAGAAACTACTTTATGATATGTGCATTCATCTTATACAGCTAAACATTTCTGTTGAGGGATCATTTTGGCTTCACAGTTTTTGTGGTGTCTGAGAAGGGATACTTGGGAGCCTATTGAGGTCAATGGTGACAAAGGAAATATCCTCAGATGAAAACTAGAAAAAAGCTTTCTGAGAAATTGATTTCTAATTTGTGAATTCATCTCACAGAGTTACAGTTGACTTTCATGGAGCAATTTGTTAACAATGTTTTTGTGGAATCCAAGAAAGGATATTTTAGATCACATTCAAGCCTATGCTGACAAAGGAAATATCCTCAGATAAAACCTAAAAACAACCTTTCTGAGAAACAGCTTTGTCATGGGTGAATTTATCTCACAGAGACAACCCTTTGTTTTCAATATACAGTTTGGTAGCACTGTTTTTGTGAAATCAGCAGAGGGATATTTGAGAGCGCATAGATGCCTAAGGTGAAAAAAGATAATTCTTCAGGTTAAAACTGCAAATAATCTTTCTGAGAAACTCCTTTGTGAGGTTTGCATTCATCTCCTAGAGGTAAACGTTTCTGTTGAGGGAGCACTTTGGTATCACTGTTTTTGTGGTGTCTGAGAAGGGATATTTGGGAGCGCATTGAAGCCTATGGTGGAAAAGGAAATATCCTGATATAAAAACTAGAAAGAAGCTTTCTGAGAAGCTGCTTTGAAATGTGTTAATTCGTCTCACAGAGTAACATGATTAGCAGCTTGGTAGCTCTCTTTTGGGGGAATCTGAGAAGGGATATTTTGAATCACATTGAAGCCTATGGTGACAAAGGAAATATCCTCAGATAAAAACAAGGAAGCTTTCTGAGAAAGTTCTTAGTGATGAGTGAATTCATCTCACAGAGTCACACCTTTATTTCATGGAACTGTTTGCTAACATTGTTTTCATGGAATCTGCAGAGGGATATTTGGGAGTGCCTTGAGACCTGTAGTGTAAAAGGAAATATCCTCAGATAAAAACTAGAAAGAAGCTTTCTGAGAAACTGCTTGGTGATGTGTGAATTCATCTCATAGAGTTACAACATTCTTTTCATTGAGCAGTTTGGTAACAATGTCTTCATGGAATCTTCAGTAGGATATTTTGGAGCACATTGAAGCCTATGGTGACATAGGAAATATCCTCAGATAAAAACCAAAAAGAAGCTTTCTGAGAAACTGCTTTGGGATGTGTGAATTCATTTCACAAAGTTGCACTACTCTTTTCATTGATCCATTTGCTTCCACTGTTTTCTTGGAATCTGCAATGGGATATTTTGGAGTTCATTGACACTTAGGGTGACAAGGGAAATATCCTCAGACAAAAATTAGAAAGAAGCTTTCTGAGAAACTGCTTGTTATTGGTGATTTCATTTCACAGGGTTACATGATTCACTTCATGGGGCAGTTTGGTAGCCCTGTTGTTATGGAATCTGCAAAGATATATTTGGGAGCTACCTGAGGCCTAAGATGAAAGAGGAAATAACTTCAGATAAAAACTAGAGAGAAGCTTTTCAAGAAATTGTTTTTTTATGTGTATTCATCTCATAGAGTTTAATCTCTTTGTTGAATGAGCAGTTCGGCAATATTGTTTTTGCGCCATCTGAGAGGAGATATTTAGGAACACATTGAAGTCTATGGTGAAAAAGGAAATATCATCAGATTTGGACTAGAAATGAAGCTTTCTGAGAAACTGGTTTGTGATGGGTGAACTCATCTCAAAGAGTTCCACCTTTCTTTGCATGGAGCAGTTTTTCAGCACTGTTTTTTGTGGAATCTGCAGAGGGACATTTGGGAGAGCATAGAGGCCTAAAATGAAAAAAGAATTCTTCAGGTAAACACTGGAGAGAAGATTTCTGAGAAATTCTTTGTGATGTGTTCATTCATCTCATAGAGCTAAAAGTTTCGGTTGAGGGAGCACTTCAGTATCACTGTTTTTGTGGTGTTTGAGAAGGGATATTTGGAAGCGCACTGAAGCCTATGGTGGAAAAGGAAATATCCTCAGATAAAAGCTAGAATGAAGCTCCCTGAGAAACTGCTGTGATGGGTCAATTTATTTCACAGAGTTACATAATTCCTTTCATGGAGCAGTTTGTTAGCACTGAATTTGTGGAATCTGCAAAGAGATAATTGGGAGTACATAGAGACCTAAGGTGGAAAAAGAAATTACTTGAGGTAACAACTGGAGAGGAAATTTTGGAGACACTCCTTTGTGATGCGTGCATTCATCAGATAGAGCTAAACGTTTCTGTTGAGGAAGTAATTGGCATCACTGTTTTTGTGGTGTCTGAGAAAGGATTTGTGGGAGCACATTGAAGCTTATGGTGGAAAAGGAAATATCCTCAGGTAAAAACTACAAAGAAGCTTTCTTCAAAACCGGTTTGTGATGTGTTAATTCATCTCACAGAGTTACACGATTCTTTTCATGGATCAGTTTGGTAGCACTGTTTTTGGGGAATCTGAGAAGAGATATTTTGGATCACATTGAAGCCTATGGTGACAAAGGCAATATTCTCATATAAAAACTAGAAAGAAGCTTTCTGAGAAAGTTCTTTGGAATGTGTGAATTCATCTCACCAAGTTACACCTTTCTTTTCATGGAGAAGTTTGCTAACACTGTTTTTGTGGCATCTACAAAGGGATATCTGGGAGCACATTGAGGCCTATGGTGAAAAGGGAAATATTCTCAGATAAAAACTAGAAAGAAGTTTTCTGAGAACAGCTTTGTGATGTGTGAATTCAACTCACAGAGTTACACCGTTCTTTTCATTTAGCAGTTTGCTAACAATGTTTTCATGGAATCTTCAATCAGATAGTTTGGAGTGCATTGAAGCCTCTGGTGACAATGGAAATATCCTCAGATAAAAACAAAAATGGAGTTTTCTGACAAATTTTTTTGTGATGTGTGATTTCATCTCAGAGTTGCACTTTTCTTTTCATTGATCAGTTTGCCATCACTGTTTTCTTGGAATCTGCAATGGGATATATTGGAGCACATTGACGCTTAAGGTGACAAAGAAAATATCCTCAGACAAAAACTAGAAAAAAGCTTTCTGACAAACTGCTTTGTGATTTTGAATTCATCTCACAGAATTACACAATTCTTTTCAGGAAGCACTTTGGTAGCCCTGTATTTATCAAATCTTCAAAGGGACATCTGGGAGCTTATAGAGGCCTACGGTGAACAAGGAAATAACTTCAGACAAAAACTGGAGAGAAGCTTTTTGAGAAACAGTTTTCTGGTGTATATTCATATCATACAGTTTAACCTTTTTGTTCAATGAGCATGTCGGTATCAGGGTTTTTGTGGTATCAGAGAGGAGATATTTGGGAGCACATAGAAGCCTATGGTGAGGAAGGAAATATTATCAGATTTAAACTAGAAAGAAGCTTTCTGAGAAACTGCTTTGTGAAGGGTGAATTCATCTCACAGAATTTCAATTTTGTTTCCATTGAGCTATTTGGTAGCACTCTTTTTGTGGGATCTGCAAAGGGATATTCGGGAGCACAGAGAGTCCAATGGCAAAAAGGAACGATCTTCAGGGAAAAACTGTACTGAAGCTTTCCTAGAAACTCCTTTGTGATGTGTGTATTCATCTCATAGAGCTAAACGTTTCTGTTGAGGGAGCACTTTGGCATCACTGTTTGTGTGGTGTCTGAGAAGGGATATTTGGGAGCGCATTGAAGCCTATGGTGGAAAAGGAAATATCCTCAGATAAAAACTAGAAAGACGCTTCCTGAGAAACTGCTTTGTGATGGGTCAATTATATCAGAGAGTTACATCATTCTTTTCATAGTGCAGTTCGTTAGCACTGTTTTTCTGGAATCAGCAGAGGGATATTTGGCAGTGCATAGAGGCCTAAGGTGAAAAAAGGAAATTCTTCAAGTAACAATTGGAGAGAAGCTTTCAGAGAAACACTTTTGTGATGTTT
This sequence comes from Piliocolobus tephrosceles, assembly GCF_002776525.5. NCBI lineage: Eukaryota > Metazoa > Chordata > Mammalia > Primates > Cercopithecidae > Piliocolobus > Piliocolobus tephrosceles. The sequence goes on along the minus strand of NW_022334163.1, from coordinate 125,137 downwards.
GCATTCAACTCATAGAGTTAAACCTTTCTGTTGAGGGAGCACTTTGGCATCAGTGTTTCTGTGGTGCCTGAGAAGGGATATTTGGAAGCACGTTGAAGCCAAAGGTGGAAGAGTAAAAATGCTCATATAAAAACTAGAAAGAAGCATTCCTTGCAAGTGCTTTGTGATGTGTTAAATCATGTCACAGAGTTACACGATTCTTTTCATGGAGCAGTTTGGTAAAACTGGATTCGTGGAATCTGCAAAGAGATATATGGGAGTGCGTTGAGGCCTACAGTGAAAAAGGAAATATTCTCAGATAAAATCTAGAAAGAATCCTTCCCAGAAACTGCTTTCTCATGCGAGAATTCATCTCACAGAATTACACCATTCTTTACATTGAGCAGCTTCCTAACAATGTTTTCATGAAATCTGCAATAATATATTTTGGAGTGCATTGAAGCCTATGGTGACAAAGGAAATATCCTCAGATAAGAAAAAAAGAAGCTTGCTGAGAAACTGCTTTGTGATGTTTGCATTCATCTCACAGTCACACCATGCTTTTCATTAAGAAGTTTGCTAACACTCTGTTTTGAAATCAGCAATGTGATATTTCTGAGTGCACTGAAGCTTGTGTTGACAAATGAAATATCTTCATATAAAAACAAGAAAGAAGCTTTCTCAGAAACTACAGCTAATTCATCTAACAGAGTTACATGATTCTTTTATTGCATCAATTTGGTAGCTCTCTTTTTGAGGAATCTGAGATGGGATATTTTGGATCGCATTAAAGCCTAGGGTGACAAGGGAAATATCCTTAGATGGAAACTAGAAAGAAGCCTTCTGAGAAAGTTCTTGGTCATGTGTTAATTCATCTCACCATATTACATCTTTGTCTTCATGGAGCAGTTTGCTAACACTGTTTTCATGGCATCTGCAAAGGGATATTTGGGAGCACATTGAGGTGTATAGTGAAAAGTTAAATATCCTCAGATAAAAACTAAAAAGAAGATTTCTGAGAAACTTCTTTTTGGTGGTTGAGTTCATCTCACAGAGTTACACCAGTACTCTCATTGAGAAGTTTGCTAACAGTTTTTTCGTGGAATCTGCAATGGGATATTCTAGAGTGCATTGAGGAATATGGTGAAAAGGGAAATATCCTCAGATAAAAATTAGAAACAAGATTTCTGAGAAACAGCCTCATGATGGGTGAGTTCACCTCGCAAGGTTACAATACACTTTTCAGGGAGATGTTTGCAAACACTGTTTTTGTGGAATCTGCAAAGGAATCTTTGGGAGCGCATTGAGGACTATGGTGAAAAAGGAAATATCCTCAGACAAAAACTAGAAAGAAGCTTTCAAAAAAAATGATTTATGATGTCTGGATTCACCTCACAGAATTTCACTGTTCTTTTCATTGATCAATTTGTTATCACTGTTTTCTTGGAAACCTCAACACGATATTTCAGAGTGCATTGAAGCTTATGATGACAATGGAAATATCGTCATATAAAACTAGAAAGAAGTTTTCTGAGAAACTGCTTTGTCATTTGTAAATTCATCTCACAGAGACACACGATTCTTTTCATGGATCAGTTTGATACCACGGTTTTTGGGGAATTTGAAAAGGGATATTTCGGATCGCATTGAAGCAAAGAAATATCCTAAGAGGAAAACTAGAAAGAAGCTTTCTGAGAAAGTTCTGTGTGATGTGTTTTTTTCATCTCAGAGTTATGCCTTTCTTTTCAAGGAGCAGTTTGCTAACAATGTTTTCATGGAATCTGGAAAGGTATATTTGGGAGGGCATTGAGGCCTACAGTGAAAAGAGAAATATCCTCATATAAAAACTAGAAAGAAGCTTTCTGAGAAACTGCTGTTTGATGTGTGAATTCATCTCACAGAGTTACAAATTCCTTTTCATTGAGCAGTTTGATAACACTGTTTTTGTGGAATCTGCAATACGATATTTGGAAGTGCATTGAAGCCTATGGTGACAAAGAAAATATCCTCATTTGAAAACCAAAAAGAAGCTTTCTGAGAAACTGCTTTGTGATGTGTGAATTCATTTCACAGAGTTACACTGTTTCTTTCATTAAGCAGTTTGCTAACATTGTTTTCTTCGAATCTGCATTGGAATATTTCAGAGCATAAGGAAGCTTTCTGAGAAACTGATTTGTGATTTGTGCATTCATCCCACAGATTTAAATTATTCTTTTCATTGTCCCGGCCTTCAGGACAGTCGAATGGACCCTGAAAGGGGGAGTGGGAATGGAGGAGACAAGAAAACACGAGAAATGGAGACAAGACAAACAGCCTGATGAAGTCTCGTTTAATGGTGGCAGTTCAATGCCTTATATAGGCTGGCAGGGGAAGAGGTTGGGCCAGGGCGGTGACGGGGGCTGGGTTCTCTCAAATTACAATTGCACGTGCACCGTGGGTTTGTAATTTTTCTGGGCACGGGATCGCGCCTGTGCGGTAGGCCGCATATCTTCCTGGGTGCAAATATGTTTGTGCACCTGTGGGAAAAGTCTAGGTGCACGTGGGAAAACTTTAGGTGCATGCGGGAAAAGCTTTAGGTGCGTGCAGGAACAATTTATAATAAATAACCCGGAAATGTGCCATCTTGTCTCCACCTTAGGTTGGAGTAATACATCTCATCACTGGTACCCGTCATGGGATTAGGCAGTAGCTTATGACGGCCCTCCTGTCTTAGGTTAGTGAGAGATGATACTCTCTTACCCATCATTGGCTGTCCAGTTCAGTGCATAGGGAAGGTGGTCATAATCGGTGTGAGTATGAACCACCGCAATCTTCTTGTTCCAGGCGATGATAACGGACCTGTATAGGTTTCGCTTGGATAGCCTCAACTTGTTGCTTAATGAATATCATGATCTTATTGAAGACCAAAGGTCCTACAGAGAGTAAGAGCAACAGGCAAAGCAGGGGGCCTAGGAATGGCATGAGATAGGGAAGGAGTCCATGGAACCCAGTCCAAAACGGGTTATCGGCCATCTCTTTTCGTCGTCTTTCTAGGTCTTCTTGTAGACGCTTGATCTTATCACTGACGATTCCGGACTTGTTGGCATAGAAACAGCACTTTTCCTGTAAAGCTAAGCAGATGCCTCCCTGTTCTGCAGTTAGTAAGTCTAGGCCTCTTCTATTTTGGAGCACTACTTCTGCCAGAGAATCTACTTGATCTTGTAGATCTTGTCTAGTACTTGAGACGGCCTGCATATCTGAGATCAATTGGCGAGACAATTTGGTGTATTGAGTAACAGAGACCCCTAGGTTTGAAGCCCCAGTTGTTACGGCAGTAGTTATGCCTAATCCTACAAGTAAGGGGATAAAGTGTATAGCTTTTTTGGTTCTTCCTAAAAAGTGATCTATAGCTGGGATAGGTACAGGTTCATCTCCAGGGATAATGTCTATATCTGGCAGAAGAGTGGCTAGGACACAACGTCCTGTCCAGTTTACGGGCAAATGAGTATAGGCTCTATTATTGCCACATATAAAAACTGAACTGTTTGGGGCACACAGCGATTGGGAAATATTCATCGTGGTGGAACAATTATTGAATTCACTGATTCCTACATCGATGTCATAAGTGTTATTGAGGAAAGGGGAGTAGATACAAGGGGAGTTATAGAATTCTAAGGGCTGTACTTGAAGGGGAGGAATTATGGTGCAGGAAGTATTGGATGTATAGTTTAAGTCATTGCTGGGTATGGCAAGAGGAATGGGATCTCCTAATTGTAAACACAGCCAACAGTCATTAGCTAAACCAGAGTTGGAATTATTGAGCAGATTAAGAGTAGCAGTGAGGAGGTCAAAAGTCTGGGCATCAATTTTTTCTTTCCCTCGGATCTTGGGCAGAGCCAAGGGGTGATAGTGAATTTCTGGATATAGGGATTTTTGCAACTCCTCAAGTTTTTTGTGCACTATTATTTCTCAGGCCCTGTCTTGTGGGCCTCCCCTGTCAGAGGTATGTAGAGGGGGGTGAGTACTCCAGCAGACATGCTGCCCTACGACACCAGTACAACCAGCCGATTCAAGGTTGTGGGTATTTCCTAAAACTGTAGGGACATTACTGGACCCTATAGTAGGGATTCTAGTTGTAGTTAAGATAGCAGTATAGTATGTTTTATTGCCAGAGGTGCATTCTTGATAAGTGGCGTAGCAGAAACTATGCATAGTAGCCTTAAATGTGTCACAAGGGCAGATTGTGGTGCCCCCTCCTCTAGATATTCTTGGGGTTGACACACACCTCCACTTGACGGAGTCACTAGGCAGGTATGCTGTGTGAGTGGAGCAGGACACAGTTGAGATGTATTTATTTGGAGGGGAGGTCACATATTCCCCCAAACAGTCACAGGGCTTACCGTGCCGTTGTTGTATATATATAAGGGCCTCATGTGGATTACTGAAACCGGCATGCACCTGGAATACTTGGCAAGTCATCACTATGGTCCAGAGGGGCCAGTAGTTGGAGTTCATCTCTGCAATAGAAGGAAAGAATACTCTCAGGGAGAGAGTTACTCCCTGGATTAGCTATTGTTAGATACCTGTCTCACCAGTCGCTCTGGCAGCCATCAGTTTGGGAAAAAACACAAACTGAGCCTCTTCCCCAGATTAACACTGGGTCTGGACCATGCCATGTGTTTTCTAATGGGTCTTTCCACATAACCGTGGCAAATTGTTTTTTTGATTCAGAATGCCAAAATCGATCAGCTGCTGATTTGTTCAGATCATCTAAATTTAAAAAATTCAAAATAAAAAGTGTGTGATTAAGTATGTTTCTAGGGGTGCCCTTAGTAGGGTACCATTCTCCATTTTTTATTTTTTCAATGGTGGTCTTTAAGGATAGGTGAGCTCTTTCAACTATTCCTTGTCCCTGAGGGTTTTAGGGAATTCCAGTAATGTGTTTTATTTGTAATTTAAGACAAAGTCTTGGAAGGCTTTGGATGTATAGCCAGGACCATTATCTGTTGTTATTTGTTTTAGGTTTTCCGATTATGGAAAAACAGTGTAGTAAATAAGCTATGACATGTTTGGTATATACATACATGGATATATTTTAAATTGGCAAATTCTAAATAATGAGTGACATCCATTTGCCAGATCATGTTGAGAACTAGTCCTCTTGGGTTAATTCCTAAATGAGGGACTGGCAAATGTGTTATACAGGTATGACATTGTTTGACTATCTGTCTTGCTTGTTCTCTAGTTATTTTAAACATTAGTCTTAGGATTCGAGCATTAAGATGATGTAAGGCATGAGCAGTTTGTGCTTGGGTTAAGTTTGTATTTGTAGTTATACCTATTGTTTTAGTTGCTAAGTCAGCCATTTGATTGCCCTGAGATAGAGGTCCTGGCAGTCCTGAGTGAGCCCTGATGTGTCCAAGAAAAAAGGGTGTTGTTCTGTCATGTATTAATTGTTGGCATTGTAAAAATAACTTGGCTGTGTCTGACACATGTTTGATTTGTGCTACAGTCTCAAGTAAAGGTATTGAATGAGCTAAGTATGCACTATCGGTATAAATATTAAGAGCCTGATCAGGGAAGGCTGACAGAACCATGATTAGGGCCTGCAATTCTACTAACTGAGCTGAAGTATGACTAGTTTTGAATTTAACAGTGGTGTCAGCAAAAGTATATGCAGCAGTTCCTGTAGATGACCCATCAGTGAAAACTAGTAAGGCATTGTCTAAAGGTGTTTTACTGATGACATGAGGAAAGACAAAAGCATGTAGCTTACAAAATTGGATAAGCTTATTTGGCGGGTAATGGTTATCTAAGTTACCGGCATAAGAGGTGCAAGCAATCGGTCACGTTTCAGTGTTTTGCATTAACCAATGGATTTGTGTCTTAGAATAAGGTTGTATGATTGTAGAGGGTTCAATTCCAAAATATTTTTTGCTATCGTCTCTCCCTAGAATAATTAAATCTGCTATGGCATCATAATAGGGGAGTAATACCTTTTTGGGTGATGAAGGCAAATGGACCCACATAATAGGGTTATTTTGCCAGAATAAGCCATTAGGTGTTAGTGTTGTGTTAAAAATTAAAAAGGTTAATGGCTGTGAATAGTTTATGTTAGTAACAAATTGCTCAGCAATGGCCGCCTCTATTTTATTAAGTGATAAAAGAGCTTCTTTTGATAAAGACCTAGGGGATTTAGGGTTGGGGCCACCTTTCAGGGTGTCAAATAAGGGTTTTAAGTCTCCCGTGGTGAGTTTTAAGTATGGCCGGAGCCAATTTATGTCTCCAAGGAGCTTTTGGAAATCATTAAGGGTTTGTAACTGATCTTTATGGATAACGGCCTTTTGATTGGTAATTTTAGGTCCATTTATTTGAAAACCTAAATATGTATAAGGGTTTTGTAGCTGTATTTTTTCTGGAGCTATTTGTAATCGTGCTGTGGTTAGTTCTTGTTTGAGTTGAGCAAAACATTGTAAAACTTGTTCTCCCATTTTTCCTCCTATTAGGATATCATCCATGTAATGTACAATGTATATTTGTTTCCATGTCTCTCTTACTGAGTGTATGGCTGTAGCCACATATTTCTGACATAAGGTGGGACTGTTGGCCATGCCTTGAGGTAATACTTTCCATTGGTATCACTTCATTGGTTCTTTAAAATTTATAGATGGTAAGCTAAAGGCGAATTGTTTTTGGTCAGTGGGATGAAGGGGAATTGTAAAAAGCAATCTTTAAGGTCTATGATAATTTTAAAATATCCTTGTGGGATTGCTACCCGAGAGGGTAGTCCGGGCTGTAGAGCACCCGTAAGTATCATGGTAGTATTTATTGCTCTTAGATCTTGTAGGAGCCTCCATTTTCCAGATTTCTTTTTTATGACAAATACGGGAGTGTTCCAAGGAGAGCTGCTTTCTGTAATATGTCCTGCCTCTAATTGTTCCTGCACTAACTGTTGGGCAGTGACAAGCTTCTCATTGGTTAGTGGCCATTGATCAACCCAGACGGGTTCATCTGACTTCCAAGTGATTGGTTCAGCACCTTTTTGGGGTGCAGGCATGTCAATGGCCACGGTTAAAAATTTCCAAGCCCCCTTTTATCCAATTTTCCTATGGCTGGGATTGGCTGTAAAATGCCATCTTCTCTTTTTCCTAACCCTTTCCCAGGGTGGTAGCCCTGAGCCAACATTTGTGCAGTAACTATATCATTTGGACTGCACATCATGACCCTCATTTGGGAGAGAAGATCTCTACCCCAAAGGTTAACAGGCAAATCAGGGATAACAAATGGCTTAATGAGACCGGAATTACTTTCTTGATCTCTCCAGGTGAGATATTTGGAACTTTGTCTAGGGTTATTACTTTGCCCGATTCCTCGTAAATTTGTTAAGGTCTCTGAAGTGGTCCAACTGGCGGGCCAATGTTGTTGTTTAATAATTGTTACATCGGCCCCTGTGTCTATTAGTCCTGTAAATAATTTTCCATCTAGTCATAAGGTGAGAGAGGGTTTTTGATTAGTAATGGGCTGTACCCAGTAGATGTCTGAGGATCCAAATGCTCCTTCCCCTCTCGAAGGTGATTGTACCTTATTAGCTGTTTTTAACAATGGTAACAGGAGCAACTGTGCTATTCTATTTCCTTAAGGAATGGTGATGATGTTGATAATGGCCTTGGCCATAATTTTGATTTCTCCTGTATAATCACTATCAATTATTCCCAGAAAGACCTGTAGGCCTTTTATAGTGGCACTGCCTCTTCCTAGGATTAATCCAAACATGTTTAAGGGTAGGGGCCCATATATACCCCAGTACCTAAGGCTTGGGGTTCCATTTCAGGGGTTAATACTGTGTGGGAGGTGGAACAGAGGTCCAATCCTGCGCTTCCTGGGGTTGCTCTGCTAAGTTGTGAAAAGGATTGTTGTTGGTTGGTATAAAACTGACCGCCCCATAAGCTTGTTTCCAGGCCTGGGGCTGGCCCCTTAATCCGTTTCCCTGCTGAGGTATCAGGGGGTTTCCTTGATTGTCAGTTTTAGATTTACATTCATTGGCCCAATGTTTCCCTCTTTTACATTTAGGGCAAAGACTTGGAGCTTTCGCCTCTAAGGTCTTAGCTAGCTCTCCCTTACAATCTCTAGCGAAGTGTCCTATCTTTGCACATTTAAAGCACCCCTTGCTATTTTTATTTTTACTAGCGAGGAAGTCTTTTACGGTTTGTCCACTAAAGGCCGCAACCATTGCTAAACCCTGTTGATATGAGGGTCCTATATCTGAACAGAGGCGAATGTAGCCTGTTAAGTCTGTTTTTTTTCTATAATGTCTGATTGCTGCTTGACAAACCGGGTTAGCGTTTTCATAAGCTAATTGTTTTACATAATCCACTCCTGCCTCGGCATTTCCAAATAATCTGCTAGCTGTGGTTAGAAGTCTGTGTACAAAGTCTGTGAAAGGCTCATCAGGTCCTTGTTTGACACCCGTGAGCAAAGTTCCTGGATCCCCTTTAACAGGGAGTTTTCTCCAGGCTTTGGTGGCTGCTGCTTGGATTTGGGAAAATAGCCCAGGATCGTATTGCATTTGGACATCGGTTTCTGTGTAATTACCCGAGCCAGTTAACATATCAAAATCCCAACCATTTCCGGCTTGTTGGTTTCTTTTGGCCGTATCTCGACAATTTTCATAAACTTCCGACGTCCAAATCAGATGGTCGCCTCCGGAAAGAACTGCTCTAACTAAGGTATTCCAATCTATGGGAGTGAGCCAATTTTCGGCCACAGATTTGACTATGGCCAGGGTGAATGGGGCAGTAGCTCCGTATTGGGAGACAGTGGTTTTTAGTTCTTTTATTACAGTAAATGCAAACCCATTGTGGTGCCTCCAAGCCTGGCCCTGTCCATCTGTAGTTTCAGTTACTGGAAAGCCGTCTCAAGGAGAGGACTCCTCCCTATCCCTGTTACCAAACGGCCTTCCTTTTGGGATATGTTGTCCGGGTCTCTGAGGGTGAGAGTGTTTTTCTATTTCTTTAGGGTATTGAACGCTCTCATTTCCTGTCCTTAATTTTTGTAATCTAGTGATTAAGGACTGATGTAGCTCTTCGAGCTTTATTTGCTCTTCAAGTTGTGCAATATTTTCTCTAAGTTCTTCTTTTGGGTCTATTACTGCCATAACTGTGGGGGCAGAAGCCATGTTATAGGGAGAGGAAGCCTTGTTATAGGGAGGGTGTTTGTAAGAGACTGTGGCCAGTCAGAATTATGATATTTTGCTGCCTCTTCCTCTAAGTTACCCCAGTCTACTTCTGAAGGGGTCAGGGTTATTTTTACCTTTATTCTCATTAGTTGTAGCTAAAACTGGGTACTTTTGGGCCTTTTTCTTATTTGATGTTTCTATATTTATTATTGAGGGAACCCCAGCCTCTTCCTCATCGCTTTTTAGCAATATAAGGTCTATTTCTTTGTTAGGTGTTGATTTTTCGAGGTCGGTTTGGGAGCTGCCTCTTAATATTTCCTCAGTCTGAGTAACCAACGCCATTACCTCAGGATCTTTTTCTCTTTCCTTTTCATCTATTATATCTCTGATTAAGTTCCAATAGGAAAAGGCTGTCACCGGGACCTTCTCTGGTCCAAAAGTACTATAATAATCTTGAAAACAGTCTCCCACCCTACGCCATCTCTTTATGTCAATGGTCCCCTCTTGCAGAAACCAAGGGCAGGTATCCTTTACAAAATCAAAAAATCTAAACAAATCATTACTTTTAACCTTTACTCCTCGTGTTTTTAAAGCCTCTTTTAACTGTCCTACATAAATCTGATGTTGGCTTAATTCTTGTCCCATAATCAGGCACTGTTACTCACCTCTGGTTCTGACGTGGCAGGCTCCCACGGCCTCCGGAGGAGTTTTTCTTCCACTTTTAATTTCGGCCGACTTTAGTGCCTTCTTCCTCACTTTTTCCCCCGTGTCCAGGTCCCTGTCCAGGCGCCACGTGTCCCGACCTGCAGGACAGTCGAATGGACCCTGAAAGGGGGGGTGGGAATGGAGGAGACAAGAAAACACGAGAAATGGAGACAAGACAAACAGCCTGATGAAGTCTCGTTTAATGGTGGCAGCGCAATGCCTTATATAGGCTGGCAGGGGAAGAGGTTGGGCCAGGGCGGTGACGGGGGCTGGGTTCTCTCAAATTACAATTGCGCGTGCGCCGTGGGTTTGTAATTTTTCCGGGCGCGGGATCACGCCTGCGTGGTAGGCCGCATATCTTCCTGGGCACAAAAATGTTTGTGCACGCGCCGGAAAAGTCTAGGCACACATGGGAAAACTTTAGGCGCATGCGGGAAAAGCTTTAGGCGTGCGCAGGAACAATTTATAATAAAGAACCCGGAAATGTGCCATCTTGTCTCTGCTTTGCAGAGATGAAGCAACAGAGGTCGGCTAATTCCGGGCCTTATGGCTCTGGACATTTCATGGTGCAGTTTCTTAGCACTGTCTTTGGGGAATTTGAGAAGGGATTTTTTTAATCACATTGAAGCCCACGGAGACAAAGGGATTATTCTCAGATAAAAATGACAAAGAAGCTTTCTGAGAAAGTTCTTTGTGAAGTGAGATTTCATCTCATAGAGTTACACCTTTCTTTTCATCGAGCAGTTTCCTAACACTGTTTTCATGGAATATGCAAAAGGATATTTGGGAGCACATTTAGGCCTATAGTGAAAAACTAAATATCCTAGAAAAAAACTTGAAAGAAGTTTTCTGAGACACTACTTTGTGATGTGTGAATTCATCTCACAGAGTTACACTGTTCATTTCATTGAGTAGTTTGCTAAGACTGTTTTCTTGGAATCTGCAATGTGATATTTTGGAGAGCATTGAAGATTTTGGAGACAAAGGAAATATCCTCAGATAAAAACTAGAAAGAAGATTTCTGAGAAACCACTTTGTGATGTTTTAATTCATCTCACAGAGTTACAGGTTTCTTTTCATGGTGCAGTTTGCTAGCACTGCTTTTATGGAATCTACAATGGGATATTTGGGAGTTCTTGGTGGCCTACAGTAGAAAAGGAATTAACTTCAGACAAAACTGGAGAGAAGCTTTTCCAGAAACGGTTTTGTGATGTGTGTATTCATCTCAAAGAGTTTAAACTTCTTGTTGATTGAGCAGTTTGGCTTCACTGTTTTTGTGGTATCTGAGAGGATATATTGGGAGCACACTGAAGCCTACAGTGAAAAAGGAAACATCCACAGATTTAAACTAGAAAGAAGTTTTCAGAGAAATTGCTTTGTGATGGGTGAATTCATCTGTCAGATTTATACCTTTCTTTTCATGGAACAGTTTGCTAACTCTATTGTCGTGGAATCTGTGAAGGACATTTTGGAGCATTTTGAAGCTTACAGTGACAAATTAAATATCCTCGTATAAAAACAGGAAAGAAGCTTTCTGAGAAACTGCTTTGTGATGTGCTAATTCACCTCAAAGAGTTACATGATTCTTTTCAAGGATCAGTTTGGTAGCACTGTTTTTGGGGAATATGAGGAGGGATATATTGGAATACATTGAAGACTATGGTGACATGGGCAATATCCTCCAATGAAAACTAGAAAGAAGCTTTATGAGAAAGTTGTATGTGACTTTTTAATTCATCTCACAGTTTTACACCTTTCTTTTCATAGAACAGTTTGCTAACACTGTTTTCATGGAATCTGCAAAGGGATATTTGGGAGTGCATTGAGGCCTGTAGTGAAAAAGGAAATATCCTCGAATAAAACTAGAAAGAAGCTTTCTGAGAAACTGCTTTGCAATGTGTGGATTCATCTTACAGGGTTACATCATTCTTTTCTTTGAACATTTTGATAACACTAGTTTTTTGGAAGCAGCAGTAGGATATTTGGGAGCACATTGAAGCCAATGGTGACAAAGGGAATATCCTCAAATAAAAATTAGAAAGAAGCTTTCTGTGAAACTGCTTTGTGATGTGTGAATTCATCTCACAGAGTTACACGGTTCTTTTCTTGCCGATGTTTTTTAATCCAGTTTGCGTGGAATCTGCAATAGGATATTTCAGAGCACATTGAAGCCTCTGGTGACAAAGTAAATGTCCGCAGATAAAAACCAAAAGCAACAATTCTGGGAAACTGCTTTGTGATGTGTGAATTCATTTCAGAATGTTACACTGTTCTTTTCATTGAGAAGTTTGCCAACACTTTTTTTTAATGGAATCTGCATTGCGATATTCATGAGCACATAGTGGAATATGGTGATAAAGGAAATATCCTCACATTAAAACTAGTAAGAAGCTTCCTGAGAAACAGTTTTGTGATGTCTGAATTCATGTTACAGAGTTACACCATTTTTTTATTGCAGCAATATGGTAACACTGTTATTGGGGAATCTGCAATAGGATATTTGGAAGCACATTGAAGCCTATTCTGACAATGGAAATATCCCCAGACAAAAACTAAAAGAAGCTTTGTGAGAAACTGCTTTGTGATGTGTGAGTTCATCTCACAAATTATACCTTTCTTTTCATGAAGCAGTTTCCTAACACTATTTTCGTGGAATCTGCAAAGGGATATTAGTGAGTGCATTAGGCCTATGGTGAAAAAGGAAATATCCCCTGACAAAAACTAGAAAGTATTTTTCTGAGAAAGTGCTTTGTGATTTGTGAAGTCATCTCACAGAGTTACATGACACCTTTCATGGAACAGTTAGGTAGCACTGTTTTTGGGGAATCTGAGAAGGGATATTGTGGATAGCAATGAAGTGCATGGTGACAAAGGAAATATCGGGAGATAAAAACTAGAAAGAAGCTTTCTCAGAAAATACTTTGTGATGTGTGAATTCATCTCACAGAAGTACACCTTTCTTTTCATGGAGCAGCTTGATAACAGTTTTTTCGTGGGATCTTCAATGGTATATTCGGGATCACATTGAGGAATATGGTGAAAAAGTAAATATCCTCAGATAAAAACTAGTAAGAAGCTTCCCGAGAAGCAACTTTATGATATGTGAATTTATTTCACAGAGGTACACCATTCTTTTCATGGAGCAGTATGGTAGCAATACAATAATTGGGAGCGCATTGAAGCATATGGTGACCACGAAAATATCCTCAGATGAAAAGCAAAATGAATCTTTTTGAAACTGCTTTGTGATGGGTGAATTAATCTCACAAATATATACGTTTCTTTTCATGGAGCAGTTTGCTAACACTATTTTCATGGAATCTTCAAAGAGATATTCACAAGCGCATTGAGGCCTATGATGAAAAAGAAAATATTCTCAGATAAAATCTAGAAAGAAGATTTCTGAGAAATTGCTTTCTAATGTGTGAATTCATCTCACAGAGTTACACTGTTTTTTTCATTGAGCAGTTTGCTAACACTGTTTTCTTGAAATCCACAATGGGATGTTTCAGAGTGTATTCAAGTTTATATTGACAAAGAATATATCCTCAGAGAAAAACTAGAAAGAATCTTTCTGAGAAACTGCTTTCTGATTTGTGAATTTATCTCACAGAGTTACAGCTTTCTTTTCATGGAGCAGTTTGGTGGCACATGCCTAGTTTAACAAAGCATATATCCTCAGATACAAACTAGAAAGAAGCTATCTGAGAAACTTCTTGTGATGTGTGAATTCACCTCACAGAGTTACACCTTTATTTTCATGGGGCAGTTGAATAACAATGTTTTTGTGAAATCTGCAAGGGATATTTGGGAGTGGATTGAAGCCTATGGTGAGAAACGAAATATCCTCAGATTAAAAACTAGAAGGAAACCTTCTGAGAAACTGCTTTGTCATGTGTGAATTCATTTCACAAGGTTACACTGTTCTTTTCATTAAGCAGTTTGCTAACACTGTTTTCTTGGAATATGTATTGGGATATTTCAAAGCGTGTTGAAGTTTATTGTGACAAAGGAAATACCCTCATATAAAAACTAGAAAGAAGCTTTCTGAGAAACTGATTTGTGATGTGTGAATTAATCTCACAGAATTACGCAGGTCTGTTCATTGAACAGCTTCTGAATCCTGTTTTCGTGAAATCTGCAATGGGACATTTCAGAGTGCATGGAAGCTTATCGTGCAAAAAGAAGTAACCTCAGACAAAAACTAGAAAGAAGCTTTCTGAGAAACTGCTTTACTGGTTTGTGATTTGTGAATTCATCTCACAGAGTTAGATGATTCTTTTCATGGAGAAATTGGCTAACACTGGTTTCATAGAATAGGTAAAGGGATATGTGGAAGTGCATGAGGCCTATGGTGAATAAGGAAATATCCTCATATAAACACTACAAAGAAGCTTTCAGGGAAAATAATTTGTGATGTTTGAATTCGTCTCACAGTGTTACACTGTTCATTCTACTGAGCAGTTAACTAAAACAGTTTTCTTGGATTCTTCAATGTGATAATTTGGAGTGCATTGAAGTTTACAGTGAAAAATGAAATATCCTCATATAAAAACTAGAAAGAAGCTTTCTGAAAAATTGCTTTCTGATGTAATTCATCTCACAGAGTTACACAATACTTTTCATGGGTCAGTTTGGTAGCACTGACTTTAGGGAATCTTAGAAGGAGTATTTTGGATCACATTGAAGCCTGTGGTAACAATGGAAATATCCTGAGATAAAAACTATACAGAAGATTTCTCAGAAACTTCCCTATGATGTGGGAATTCATCTCACTGTGTTACACCTTTCTGTTTATGGAGCAGTTTGCTAACACAGTTTTCGTGGAATCTGCAAAGGTTTATTTGGGAGCACATTGAGGCCCACAGTGAAAAAGGAAATATCCTCAGATAAAAACTAGAAAGAAATTTTCTCACAAACTGTGTTGTGATGCGTGAATTCATCTCAAAGAGTTACACTGTTCTTTTCATTTAGGAGTCTGCTAACACTGTTTTCTTGGAATCTGCAATGGAATATTTTGGAGCCCATTGAAGTTTCTGGTGTCAAAAGAAATATCTTCATATGAAAGATAGAAAGAAGCTTTCTGAGAAACCGCATTGTGATGTGTTTATTCATCTCACAGAGTTACACGATTCCTTTCATGGATCAGCTTGGTAGCACTGCTGCTGGGGAAACCAAGAATGGATATTTTGTGTCATATTGAAGCCCTTGGTGCCTAAGGAAATAACCTCAGATAAAAACTTCCAAGAAGCTTTCTGAGAAAGTTCCTTTTAAATGTGTGAATTCATCTTACAGGTTTACACCTTTTTTCATGGAGCTGTTTTCTAACACTGTTTTCATGGAACCTGCGAAGGGAATTTGTGAGCACATTGTGGCCTAGAGTGAAAAAGGAAATATCCACAGATTAAAAATTAGAAGAAAACATTCTGAGAAACTGCTTTGTGATGTGTGGATTCATCTGACAGAACTATGCCATTGTTTCATGCCATTGTTGATAACACTTTTTTGTGGAATCTGCAAAAGGATATTTGGGAGTGCATTGAAGACTGTTGTGACAAAGGAAATATCCTCAGAGGAAAACTGAAAAGAAACGTTCTGAGAAACTACTTTGTGTTGTGTCAATTCATCTCACCGAGATACACTGTTATTTTCATTGCGCAGTTTGCTAACACTATTTTCTTGGAATCTGCAATGTGTTATTTTGGAGCACATTTTAAGCTTATGGTGACAAAGGAAATATCCTCAAACAAAAATTAGAAAGATCCTTTCTGAGAAACTGCTTTGTAAATTGTGATTTCGTCTCAGAAATTCATGATTCTTTTCATGGAGCAGTTTGTTAGCACTGTTTTTGCAGAATCTGATGACGGACATTGTGGATCGCATAGAAGTCTATGGTGACAAAGGAAATATCTTCGTATAAATACTAGAAAGAAGCTTTCCAGGAAACTGCTTTGAGATGTTTTAATTAATCTCACAGCATTGCACGATTCTTTTCTTGGATCAGTCTTTTAGCACTGTTTTGGGGAACCTGAGAAAGGATATTTTGTGTCGCATTGAAACCTATGGTGACAAAGGAAATATCCTCAGATAAAAACTAGAAAAGTTTTCTGAGAAAGTTGTCTGGGATGTGTGAATTCATCTCACCGAGTTACACCATTCTTTTCATGGTGGAGTTTGCTAACACTGTTTTCGTGGAATCTGCAAAGGGATATTTGAGAGTGCCTTGAGGCCTATAGTGAAAAAAGAAATATTCTCATAGAAAAACTAGAAAGAAACTTTCTGAGAAACTGCTTTGAGATGTGTGAATTCATCTTACAGTAATACACTGTTCCAAACATTGAGCAGCTTGATAACACTTTTTTTGTGGAATCTGTAATAGGATATTTGGGGGTGCATTGAAGCCTATGGTGACAAAGTAAATATCCTCAGACGAAAATCCAAAAGAAGGTTTTTGAGAAATGGCTTTGTGATGTGTCAATTCATCTCACAGAGATACACTGTTCTTTTCATTGCACCGTTTGCCAACACTGATTTCTTGGAATCTGCAAAGGGATATTTTGGAGTGAATTGAAGCTTATGTTGACAAAGGAAATATCCTCATGGAAAAACCAAAAAGAAGCTTTCTGAGAAACTGCTTTGTAATATGTGAATTCAATTCCCAGAGTTACAATGTTCCTTTCTTTGAGCAGTTTGCTAACACTGTTTTCTTGGAATCTACAATGGGATTTTTTGGAGCACATTCAAATTTATTGTGAAAAACTAATTATCCTCACAGAAAAACTAGAAAGAAACATCCTGAGAAACTGCCTTGTGATTTGTGAATTCATCACACAGAGTTAAGCGATTCTTTTCATGGATCAGTTTGATAGCACTGTTTTTGGGGAATCTGAGAAGAGATACTATGGATCGCATTGAAGCCTATGTTGACATAGGAAATATCCTCAGATAAAAACTAGAAAGAAGCTTTCTGAGAAAGTTTCTTGTGATGGGTGAATTCATCTCACAAACTTAGACCTTTCTTTTCATGGAGCAGTTTGCTAACACTGTTTTTGTGAAATCTGCAAAGGGATATTTGGGATGCATTGAGGCTTACAGTGAAAAAGGAAATATCACCAGATAAAAATTAGAAAGAAGCTTTCTGGGAAACTGGTTTGTGATGTATGAATTCATCTAACAGAATTACACCATTCTTTTCATTGAGCAATTTGATAACACTGTTTTCATGGAATCTGCAATAGAATATTTGGGAATGCTTTGAAGACTATGATGACAAAGGAAATATCCTCAGATAAAAACCAATAAGAAGCTTACTGAGAACCTGCTTTGTGATATGTCAATTCATCACACAGAGTTACACTATTCTTTTCATTGAGCAATTTGCTAACACTGTTTACTTGCAATCTGCTATGGGATATTTTGGAGCGCATTGAAACTTATTGTGAAAACATAAATATCCTTAGACAAAAGCTAAAAAGAAACATTCTGAGAAACTACTTTGTGATTTGTGAATTCTTCTCACAGAGTTACAACTTTGTTTTTATGGATCAGTTTGCTAGGACTGTTTTTAGGGAATCTGAGGAAGGATATTTTGGATCACATTGAAGCCTATGCTTACAAAGGAAATATCCTCATAGAAAAACTAGAAAGAAGCATTCTGAGAATCTTCTTCATGATGTTTGAATTAAAGACCCAGTGTTACACTGTTCTTTTCATGGAGCAATATGCTAGCCCTGTTTACCTGGAATCTACAATGGCGTATTTCAGAGCACATTGAAGCTTAGTGTGAAAAAGGAAATATCCTCAGAGAAAAACAAGAAAGAAGTTTTCTGAGAAACTGCTTTGTGATGTGTGAATTCATATTAGAGAGATACACTATTCATTGAGGAGTTTGCTACCACCCTTTTCTTGGAATCTGTGGTGGTATATTTTGGAGTACCTGGAAGCTTATGGTGACAAAGGAAATATCCTCATATAAAAACTGGAAAGATACTTTCTGAGAAACTGCTCTGTGACGTGTTAATTAATCTCACAGTGTTACAGGATTGTTTTAATGGATCAGTGTGGTAGCACTGTTTTTGGAGAATCTGAGACGGGATACTTTGGATTGCATTGAAGCCCATGGTTACAAAGGACATATCCTCAGATAAAAAACAGAAAGCTTTCTGAGAAAGTTCTTTGTGATGTGTGAATTCATATCACAGAGCTACACTGTACTTTTCTTTGTGCCATTTGATAACACTGCTTTTGTGGAGTCTGCAATAGGATATTTGGGAGTGTCTTGAAGCCTATGGTGACAAAGAAAATATCCTCAGAATAAAACTAGAAACTTTCTAAGAAACTGCTTTTTGATTTGTGAATTCATCCCACAGCATTACTCTGTACTTTTCATTGAGCAGCTTGCTAAAAATGTTTTCGTGGAATGAGCACAGGGACATTTGGGAGAACATTGAGGCCTATAGTGAAAAAGGAAATAAACTCAGATACAAATTAGAAAGAGGCTTTCTGAGAAAGTTCTTTGTGATGTGTGAATTCATCTCACAGAATTACATTTTTCTTTTCATGTAGCATTTTCTAACACTGTTTCTGTGGAGTCTGCAAAGGGATATTTGGGAGCACATTGAGGCCTATCATGAAAATGCAAATATCCTCAGATAAAAACTAGAAAGAAGCTTTCTGAGAAACTGCTTTGTCATATGTGAATTCAACTCACAGTGATACACAGTTGTTTTCATTGAGCAGTGTGATAACACTCTTTTCCTATAATTTGCAATGGGATACTGTGGAGTGCATTTAAGCTTACTGGTGACAAAGGGAATATCCTCAGACATAAACTAGAATGAAGTTTTCTGAGAAACAACTTTGTATTTTTTGAATGCATCTTGCAGAGTTACATGATTCTTTTCATGGAGTAGTTTGGTAGCACTGTTTTTCGGGAATCTGACAAGGGATATTTTGGATTGCTTTGAATCCTTTGTTGACAAACGAAAAATCCTCATATAAACACAAGAAAGAAGCTTTCTGAGAAACCACTTTAAAATGTGTTAATTCATCCCATAGCATTACACTATTATTTTCATGGATCAGTCTGCTAGCACTGTTTTTGGGGAATCTGAGAAAAGATATTTTGGATCGCATTGAAGCCTATGGTGACAAAGGAAATATCCTCATAGAAAAACTACAAAGAAGCTTTCTGAGAAAGCTCTTTCTGATGTAGAATTCATTTCACAGTGTTACACCTTTCTTTAATTTAGCAGTTTCCTTACACTGTTTTCATGGAATCTACAATAGGATATTTGGGAATGCATTGAAGCCTATGGTGACAAAAATAAAAATCCTCAGATAAAAACAAAAAGAAGCTTTCTGAGAAACTACTTTGTGATGTGTGAATTCATCTCATGGAATTACACTGTTCTTTTCATTAAGCAATTTGCTAAAACTGTTTTCTTGGAATCTGAATAGGATACTTTAGAGCACATTGAATAATAATGTGACAAAGCAATATTCTAAGAAAAAAAACAGAATGAAGATATCCAAGAAACTGCTTTGTCACTTGAATTCATCTCAACGAGTTACACTATTCTTTTCATGTATCAGTTCAGTAGCACTGTTTTTCAGGAATCTGAAAAGGGATGTTTTGGATCACATTGAAGCCTATGGTGACAAAGGAAATATTCTCCTATAAACACTAGAAAGAAGCTTTCTGAGAAACTGCTTTGATGTGTTAGTTCATCTCACCACGTTACATGATTCTTTTCATGGATGGGTCTGCTAGCACTGATTTTCAGGAATCTGAGAAATGCTACTTTGTTTTTCAATGAAGCCTATGGTGAAAAAGGAAATATCCTTAGATAAAAACCAGAAAGAAGTTTTCTGAAGAAAGTTCTTTGTGATGTGTGAATTCACCTCATAGTGGTACACCTTTCTTTTCATGGAGCAGTTTGCTAACATGGTTTTCATGAAATCTGCAATAGGATATTTGGAAGCACATTGAAGACTGTGGTGACAAAGAAAATATACATAGACAAAAAACTAAAAGAAACTTTCTGAGAAACTGCCTTGTGATGTGTGAATTCATCTCACAGAATTTCACTGTACTTGTCATTGAGCAGTTTTCTAACAGTGTTTTCTTGGAATCTGCAATGGAATACTTTGGAGTGCATTGAGGCTTATGGTGACAAAGGAAACATCCTTAGTCAAAAACAAGAAAGAATCTTTCTGAGAAACAACTTTGTGATGTGCAAATTCATCTCACAGACTTACACCTTTCTTTTCTTGGAGAGGCTTGTTCAAACTGTTTTTGTGGAATCTGCAAGGTGATATTCTGGAGCGCATTGAGACCTATGGAGAAAAAGGAAATATCCTCACATAAAAATTAGAAAGAAGCTTTCTGAGAATCTGCATTGTGATGTGTGAATTCATATCAGAGAGTTACACTGTTCTTTTCACTTAGCTGTTTGATAACCCTGTTTTCTGGCAATCTGCAATGAGGTATTTCAGAGTGCACTGAAGCATATGGTGACAAAGGAAATAGCCTCAAATAAAAATCAGAGAGAAAATTTCCGAGAACATGCTTTGTGACTTGTTCAATTCATCTCATAGAAATACATGATTCTTTTCATGGATCTCTTTGATAGCACTGTTTTTGGGGAATCTGAGAATGAATATTTTGGATCGTGTTGAAGTCACTGGTGACAAAAGAAATAAACTCAGATTAAAAACTAGAAAGAAGTTTTCTGAGACAGTACTTGTGATGTGTGAATTCATCTCACAGAGGTAACTATCTCATTTCATGTAGTACTTTGCAACCCTGTTTTCGTGGAATCTGTAAAGGGATATTTGGGAGTGCATTCGGGCCTATAGTGAAAAAGGAAATATCCGCAGATAAAAACTAGACAGAAGCTTGCTTGCTGAGAAACTACTCTGTGATGTGTGAATTCATCTCAAAGACTTACACCATTTTATTTCATTGAACAGTTTGATAACACTGTTTTCATTGAATCTGCAATAGGATATTTGGGAGCACATTGAAGCCTATGGTGACAAAGGAAATATCCTCAGATGAAAACAAAAGAGAAGCTTTCTGTGAAACTGTTTTGTGATGTGACAATTTACCTCCCAGAGTAACAACGTGGCTTTCATTGAGAAGTTTTCTAACACTTTTTTCCTGGGATCTGCAGTAGGATATTCAGGAGCACAAGGAGGAATATAGTTAAAAAGGAAATATTCTCAAACAAAAATTAGAAAGAACCTTTGTGAGAAACAGCTTTGTGATGAGTGAATTCATCTCACAGAGTTACATGATTCTATTTCATATAAAAATTAGAAAGAAGCTTTCTGAGAAACCTATTTGTGATGTGTTACTTCATCTCACAGATTTACATGATTCTTTTCATGAATCAGTTTGGTAGAACTGTTTTTGGGGAATCTGAGAAGGGAGATTTTGGATTGCATTGAGGCCTATGGTGATAAAGGAAATATCCTCAGATTAAAACTAGAAAGAAGCTTTCTGAAAAATTTCTTTGAGAGGTGTGAATTCATTTCACAGAGTTTCATCTTTCTTTTTATGGAGCAGTTTGCTAACACTCTTTTCGAGGTATCTGCCAAGGGATATTTTGCAGTGCAATGAGACGTATAGTGAAAATGGACATATCCTAAGATAAAAACTAGAAAGAAGATTTCTGAGAAACTGCGTTGAGATGTGTGAATTCATCTTACCGAGTTGAACCACTCTTTTCATTGACCAGTTTGATAACACTGCTTTCATGGAATCTGCAATACGGTATTTGGGAGCACATTGAAGGATATAGTGGTAAAGGAAATATCCTGAGACAATAACTAAAAACAAAATTTCTGAGAAACTGCTTTGTGATTTGTGAATTCATCTCACAGAGTTATACAGTTCTTTTCATGGAGAGGTTTGGTAGTACTTTTCTTGGGGAATCTGAGAAAGGATATTTTGGATTGCCTTGAGCCCTATGGAAACAAAGGAAATATCCTGAGGTAAAAACGAGAAAGAAGCTTTCTGAGAACCATCTTTGTGATGTGTATTCACGAGTGCATTGAGGAAAATGGTGAAAAGGAATATCTTCATACAAAAACTAGAAAGAAGCATTCTGTGAATCTGCTTTTTGAGGTGTGAATTCATCCCAGAGAGTTACACAGTTCTTTCCTTTTATTTATTTATCTATTTTTATTTTTTTTTATTATTATACTTTAAGTTCTAGGGTACATGTGCATAACGTGCAGGTTTGTTACATATGTATACTTGTGCCATGTTGGTGTGCTGCACCCATCAACTCGTCAGCACCCATCAATTCGTCATTTATATCGGGTATAACTACCAAAGCAAGCCCTCCCCCCTCCCCAACGATGATAGGCCCCAATGTGTAATGATCCCCTTCCCGAGTTCAAGTGATGTCATTGTTCAGTTCCCACCTATTAGTGAGGACATGCGGCGTTTGGTTTTCTGTTCTTGTGATAGTTTGCTAAGAATGATGGTTTCCAGCTGCATTCATGTCCCTACAAAGGACACAAACTCATCCTTTTTTATGGCTGCATAATATTCCGTGGTGTATACTTGCCACATTTTCCTAATCCAGTCTGTCACAGATGGACATTTGGGTTGATTCCAAGACTTTGCTATTGTGAATAGTGCCACAATAAACATACGTGTGCATGTGTCTTTATAGCAGCATGATTTATAATCCTTTGGGTATATACCCAGTAGTGGAATGGCTGGGTCATATGGTACATCTAGTTCTAGATCCTTGAGGAATCGCCATACTGTTTTCCATAATGGTTGAACTAGTTTACAATCCCACCAACAGTGTAAAAGTGTTCCTACTTCTCCACATCCTCTCCAGCACCTGTTGTTTCCTGACTTTTTCATGATTGCCATTCTAACTGGTGTGAGATGGTATCTCATTGTGGTTTTGATTTGCATTTCTCTGATGGCGAGTGATGATGAGCATTTTTTCATGTGTCTGTTGGCTGTATGAATGTCTTCTTTTGAGAAATGTCTGTTCATATCCTTTTCCCACTTTTTGATGGGGTTGTTTGATTTTTTCTTGTATATTTGTTTGAGTTCTTTGTAGATTCTGGATATTAGCCCTTTGTCAGATGAGTAGATTGCAAAAGTTTTCTTCCATTCTGTAGGTTGCCTGTTCACTCTGATGGTAGTTTCTTTTGCTGTGCAGAAGCTCTTTAGTTTAATTAGATCCCATTTGTCAATTCTGGCTTTTGCTGCTGTTGATTTTGATGTTTTAGACATGAAGTCCTTGACCATGCCTATGTCCTGAATGGTACCACCTAGGTTTTCTTCTAGAGTTTTTATGGTATTAGGTCTAACATTTAAGTCTCTAATGCATCTTGAATTAATTTTCGTATAAGGAGTAAGGAAAGGATCCAGTTTCAGCTTTCTACTTATGACTAGCCAATTTTCCCAGCACCATTTATTATATAGGGAATCCTTTCCCCATTTCTCGTTTTTGTTGGGTTTGTCAAAGATCAGATGGCTGTAGATGTGTGGTATTATTTCTGAGGACTCTGATCTGTTCCATTGGTCTATATCTCTGTTGTGGTACCAGTACCATGCTGTTTTGGTTACTGTAGCCTTGGAGTATAGTTTGAAGTCAGGTAGCATGATGCCTGCAGCTTTGTTCTTTTGACTTAGGATTGTCTTGGCAATGCGGGCTCTTTTTTGCTTCCATATGAACTTTAAAGCAGTTTTTTCCAATTCTGTGAAGAAACTCATTGGTAGCTTGATGGGGATGGCATTGAATCTATAAATAACTTTGGGCAGTATGGCCATTTTCATGATATTGATTCTTCCTATCCATGAGCATGGTATGTTCTTCCATTTGTTATCGTCCTCTTTTATTTCACTGAGCAGTGGTTTGTAGTTCTCCTTCAAGAGGTCCTTTACAACCCTTGTAAGTTGGATTCCTAGGTATTTTATTCTCTCTGAAGCAATTGTGAATGCAAGTCCATTCATGATTGGGCTCTCTGTTTGTCTGTTACTGGTGTATAAGAATGTTTGTGATTTTTGTACATTAATTTTGTTTCCTGAGTTTTTGCTGAAGTTGCTTATCAGCTTAAGGAGATCTTGGGCTGAGACAATGTGGTTTTCTAAATATACTGTCATGTCATCTGCAAACAGGGACAATTTGACTTCTTCTTTTCCTAACTGGATACCCTTTATTTATTTCTCTTGCCTGATTGCACTAGTCAGAACTTCCAACACTATGTTGAATAGGAGTGGTGAGAGAGGGCATCCCTGTCTTGTGCCAGTTTTCAAAGGGAATTTTTCCAGTTTTTGCCCATTCAGTATGATATTAGCTGTGGGTTTGTCATAAATAGCTCTTATTATTTTGAGGTACGTTCCATCAATACCGAATTTATTGAACGTTTTTAGCATGAAGGGCTGTTGAATTTTGTCAAAAGCCTTTTCTGCATCTATTGAGATAATCATGTGGTTCTTGTCTTTGGTTCTGTTTATATGCTGGATTATGTTTATTGATTTGCGAATGTTGAACCAGCCTTGCATCCCAGGGATGAAGCCCACTTGATCATGGTGGATAAGCTTTTGGATGTGCTGCTGAATCTGTTTTGCCAGTATTTTATTGAGGATATTTGCATCGATGTTCACCAGGGATATTGTTCTAAAATTTTCTTTTTTTGTTGTGTCTCTGCCAGGCTTTGGTATCAGGATGATGTTGGCCTCTTAAAATGAGTTAGGGAAGATTCACTCTTTTTCAATTGATTGGAATAGTTTCAGAAGGAATGATACCAGCTCCTCTTTGTACCTCTGGTATAATTCAGTTGTGAATCCATATGGTCCTGGACTTTTTTTGGTTGGTAGGCTATTAATTATTGCCTCAATTTCACAGTCTGCTATTGGTCTATTCAGGGATTCAACTTCTTCCTGGTTTAGTCTTGGAAAAGTATTAAGTGTCCAGGAAATTATCCATTTCTTCTAGATTTTCTAGTTTATTTGTGTAGAGGTGTTTATAGTATTCTCTGATGGTAGTTTGTATTTCTGTGGGGTCGGTGGTGATATCCCCTTTATCATTTTTAATTGCGTCTATTTGATTCTTCTCTCTTTTCTCTTTATTAGTCTTGCCAGCGGTCTGTCAATTTTGTTTATCTTTTCAAAAAACCAACTCCGGGATTCATTGATTTTTTGGAGGGTTTTATGTGTCTCTATCTCCTTCAGTTCTGCTCTGATCTTAGTTATTTCTTGCCTTCTGCTAGCTTTTGAATGTGTTTGCTCTTGCTTCTCCAGTTCTTTTAATTATGATATTAGAGTGTCCATTTTAGATCTTTCCAGCTTTCTCTTGTGGGTATTTAGTGCTATAAATTTCCCTCTACACACTGCTTTAAATGTGTCCCAGAGATTCTGGTATGTTGTATCTTTGTTCTTATTGGTTTCAAGGAACATCTTTATTTCTGCTTTCATTTCGTTATGTACCCAGTAGTCATTCAGGGGCAGGTTGTTCAGTTTCCATGTAATTGAGCGGTTTTGATTGAGTTTCTTAGTCCTGAGTTCTAGTTTGATTGCACTGTGGTCTGAGAGACAGTTTGTTATAATTTCTGTTATTTACATTTGCTGAGGAGTGCTTTACTTCCAATTATGTGGTCAATTTTGGAATAAGTGTGATGTGGTGCTGAGAAGAATGTATATTCTGTTGATTTGGGGTGGAGAGTTCTATAGATGTCTATTAGGTCCACTTGGTGCAGAGATGAGTTCAATTCCTGGATATCCTTGTTAACTTTCTGTCTCGTTGATCTGTCTAATGTTGACAGTGGAGTGTTGAAGTCTCCCATTATTATTGTATGGGAGTCTAAGTCTCTTTGTAAGTCTCTAAAGACTTGCTTTATGAATCTGGGTTCTCCAGTGTTGGGTGCATATATATTTAGGATAGTTATCTCTTCCTGTTGAATTGATCCCTTTACCATTATGTAATGGCCTTCTTTGTCTCTTTTGATCTTTGATGGTTTAAAGTCTGTTTTATCAGAGACTAGGTTTGAAACCCCTACTTTTTTTGTTTTCCATTTGCTTGGTAGATCTTCCTCCATCCCTTTATTTGGAGCCTATGTATGTCTCTGCATGTGAGATGGGTCTCCTGAAGACAGCAGACTGATGGGTCTTGACTCTTTATCCAGTTTGCCAGTCTGTGTCTTTTAATTGGAGTATTTAGTCCATTAATCTTTAAGTTTAATATTGTTATGTGTGAACTTGATCCTGCCATTATGATATTAACTGGTTATTTTGCTCATTAGTTGATGCAGTTTCTTCCTAGCCTCGATGGTCTTTACATTTTGGCATGTTTTTTCAATGACTGGTACCAGTTGTTCCTTTCCATGTTTAGGGCTTCCTGCAGGGTCTCTTGTAAGGCAGGCCTGGTGGTGACAAAGTCTCTAAGCATTTGCTTATCTGTAAAGAATTTTATTTCTCCTTCACTGATGAAATTTACTTTTCCTGGATATGAAATTCTGGGTTTGTAATTCTTTTCTTTGAGAATGTTGAATATTGGCTCCCACTCTCTTCTGGCTTTTAGAGTTTCTGCCGAGAGATATGCTGTTAGTTTGATGGGCTTCCCTTTGTGGGTAACCCGACCTTTCTCTCTGTCTGCTCTTAAGATTTTTTCCTTCATTTCAACTTTGGTGAATCTGACAATTATGTGTCTTGGAGTTGCCCTTCTCGAGGAGTATCTTTGCAGTGTTCTCTGTATTTCCTGAATTTGAATGTTGGCCTGCCCTACTAGGTTGGGGAATTTCTCCTGGATGATATCCTGTAGAGTGTTTTCCAACTTGGTTCCATTTTCCCCCTCACTTTCAGGCACCCCAATCAGATGCTGATTTGGTCTTTTTACATAATCCCATACTTCTTGCAGGCTTTGTTCATTTCTTTTTCTTCTTTTTTCTTTTGGTTTCTCTTCTCGCTTCATTTCATTCATTTGATCCTCCATCGCTTATACTCTTTCTTCCAGTTGATCGAGTCGGTTACTGAAGCTTGTGGATTTTTCATGTATTTCTCGTGTCATGGTTTTCATCTCTGTCATTTCATTTATGACCTTCTCTGCATTATTTATTCTAGCTATCAATTCTTCCACTCTTTTTTCAAGACTTTTAGTTTCTTTGCACTGGGTACATATTTCCTCCTTTAGCTCTGAGACGTTTGATGGACTGAAGCCTTCTTCTCTCATCTCGTCAAAGTCATCCTCTGACCAACTTTGATCCGTTGCTGGAGATGAGCTGTGCTCCTTTGCAGGGGGAGATGCACTCTTAATTTTTGAATTTCCAGCTTTTCTGCCCTGCTTCTTAACCATCTTTGTGGTTTTATCTGTCACTGGTCTTTGATGATGGTGACCTACTGATGGGGTTTTGGTATAGGTGTTCTTCCTGTTTGATAGTTTTCTTTGTAATAGTCAGAACTCTCAGCTGTAGGTCTGTTGGAGATTGCTTGAGGCCCACTCCAGACCCTGTTTGCCTGGCTATCAGCAGCAGAGGTTGCAGAAGATACAGTATTGCTGAACAGTGAGTGCACCTGTCTGATTCTTACTTTGGAAGCTTCCTCTCAGGAGTGTACTCCACCCTGCGAGGTGTGGGTGTCAGACTGCCCCTAGTGGGGATGTCTCCCAGGTAGGCTACTCAGGGGTCAGGGACCCACTTGAGCAGGCAGTCTGTCCGTTCTCAGATCTCAACCTCCGTGTTGGGAGATCCACTGCTCTCTTCAAAGCTGTCAGACAGAGTCGTTCGGATCTGCACAGGCCTCTGCTGCTTCCCCTGTTGTTTTTTTATCTGTGCCCTGTCCCCTGAGGTGGAGTCCACAGAAACAGGAAGGTTTCCTTGAGCTGCTGTGAGCTCCACCCAGTTCGAGCTTCCCAGCTGCTTTTTTTACCTACTTTAGCCTCAGCAATGGCGGGCACCCCTCCCCCAGCCTCGCTCCTGCCTTGTGGTTAGATCACAGACTGTTTTGCTAGCAATGAGGGAGGCTCCGTGGCCGTTCGACCCTTCTGGCCAGGTGTGGGTATAGTCTTCTGGTGTGCCCGTTTCCTTAAAGCGCAGTATTGGGGTGGGAATTACCCGATTTTCCAGGTGTTGTGTGTCTCACTTCGCCTGGCTAGGAAAAGGGATTCCCTTCCCCCTTGCGCTTCCCAGGTGAGGCAATGCCTCGCCCTGCTTCAGCTCTCACTGATCGGGCTGCAGCAGCTGACCAGCACCGATTGTCCGGCACTCCCGAGTGAGATGACCCCAGTACCTCAGTTGAAAATGCAGAAATCACCGGTCTTCTGTGTCGTTCGCACCAGGAGTTGGAGACTTGAGCTGTTCCTATTCGGCCATCTTGCTCCGCCTCCACAGTTCTTTTTTTTGAGAGATTTACTAACACTTTTTTCATGGAATCAGCAATGAGATATTCCAGAGCACATCAAGAAATATGGAGATAAAAATTAGAAAGAAGCTGTCTGAGAGCAATTTGGTGATGTGTAAATTTATCTCAAAGAGATGCACCATGCTTTCCATGGAGCTAATTTGTAGTACTGTTTTGGAGTGATCTGAGAAGGGATATTATGGATTACATTGAAACCTATGGTGACAAAGCAAATCTAATCAGATAAAAACTACAAAGAAGCTTTCTGAGAAACATCTTTATGAAGGGTCTGTTCATCTCACATAGTAACAACTTTCTTTTCATGGAGCAGCTTACTAACACTGTTTTTGTGGAATCTACAGAAGGATATTTGGGAGAAAGCTCAGGCCTCTGGTGAAAAAGGAAATATCCTCAGATAAAAACTAGAAAGAATCTTTCAGAGAAACTGCTTTGTGATGTGTGAATTCATCTCACAGAGTTACACAATCCTTTTCATGGAGAACTTGATATCTCTGTTTTTGGGGAATCTTAGACGGGATATTTTGAATTGCGTTGAAGCCTGTGGTTACAAGGAAAATATTCTAAGACAGATACTAGAAAGAAGGTTTCTGAGAAATTTATTTGTGATGTGTGGATTCACCTCAAAGGGTTACACGATTCTTTTCTTTCAGCAGTTTGCTAAGACTGTTTTTGTGGAATCTGCAATAGGATATTTGGGAACACATTGAACCCTATGGTGGTAAACGAAATAACGTCATAGAAAAACCAAAAATATTTCTGAGAAACTGCTTTGTGATGTGTGAATTCAACTCACAGATTTACACCTTTGTTTGTTGGAGCTGCTAGCTAACAGTTGTTTCGTGGTATCTGTAAAGGGATATTCACTAGCTACTTGAGGCCTATGGTGAAAAAGAAAATATCCTCAGAAAAAAAAAATAGAAAGAGGCTTTCTGAGAAACCACTTTGTGATGTGTTAACTCATCTCACAGAGATACACTTTTCCTTTAATGGATCAGTTTGGTAACATTGTTTATGGGGAATCTGAGAAGACATATTTTGGATTGCATTGAAGCCTATGGTGGCAAAGGAAATATCCTGATATTTAAACTAAAAGGAAGCATTCAGAGAAAGTTCCTTCTGATGTGTGAATTCGTCTCACAGAGTTGCACGTTTCTTTTCATGGAGCAGTTTATGAACATTGTTTTTGTGGAACTTGTGAAGGGATATTTGAGAGTGAATTGAGGCCTATGGTGAAAAAGGAAATATCCTCATACAAAAATTAGAAAGAAGATTTCTGAAAGACTCCTTTGTGATATGTGAATTCATCTCACAGAGTTACAGTGTTCTTTTCATTGAGCAGTTTGCTAAGCTGTTTTCTTCGAATCTGCAATCTGATGTTTTGGAGTGCATTGAAGCTTATGGTGACAAAGAAAATACCCTCATATAAAAACTAGAAATAAACTTTCTGAGAAACCACTTTGTGATATGTTAATTCATCACATAGAGACATGATTCTTTTCATGGGTCACTTTGGCAACACTGTTTTTGGAGAATCTGAGGAGTGATATTTTGGATCGTATTGCAGCATATGGTGATAAAGGAAGTATCCTCAGATAAAAACTAGAAAGAAACGTTTTGAGAAAATTCTTTGGGATGTTTGAATTAACCTCACTGATTTATTCCTTTATTTTCTGGGAGTTTTGTGCTAACACTGTTTTCCTGGAATATGCAAAGGGATATGTGGAAGCGAATTTAGACTTACAGTGAAAAACGTAATATCCTCAGATAAAAACCAGAAGGAAGCTTTCTGAGAAACTGCCCTGTGATGTGTGAATTCATCTTACAGAGTTACAGTGTACTTTTCATTGAGCAGTTTGATAACACCGTTTTCATTGGATCTACAATAGGATATTTGGGAGAACATTGAAGCCTATGGTGACAAAGTAAACATCCTCAGATAAAAGACAAAAAGAAGCTGTCTGAGAAAACTCTTTGTGATGTGTTAAATCATCTCACTGAGTTACACTGTTCTTTTCATTGAGAGTTTTGCTAACACTTTACTCGTGGAATTTGCAATGGCATATTCTGGAGTGCATTGAGGAATATGGTGAAAAAGAAAATATTCTCAGATGAAAACTGAAAAGAATCTTTTTGAGAAACAACTTTTTGACATGTGAATTCATCTCACAGAATTACACCACTCTTTTCATGCGGCAGGTTGGTAGCACTGTTTTTGCAGAATCTGAGAAGGGACATTTTGGATCACATTTAAGCCTACGGTGAAAATGGAAATATCCTCACATAAAAAGTGGAAAGAAACTTTCTGAACAACTGCTTTGTGATGTGTGAATTCATCTCACAGAGTTACATGAGTCATTTCTTGGAGCAGTTTGTTAACCCTGTTTTCCTGAAATCTGCATTAGGATATTTGGGAGTGGTTTAAAACATATGGTTACAAAGGAAATATCCTCACACAAAAAGCAAAAAGAAGCTTTCTGAGAAACTGCTTTGTGATTTGTGAATTGATCTCAGAGAGTTACACAATTCTTTTCATGGATCAGTTTGGCAGCACAGTTTTTGGGGTACCTGAGAAGAGCTACTTCAGATCACATTAAAGAGTATGGTGACAATTGAAATATCCTCATAAAAAACTAGAAATAAGCTTTATGAGAAAGTTTTCTTGTGATGTGTGAATTCATTGCACAGAGTTACACCTTTCTTTTCATGGAGCAGCTTGCTAACACTGTTTTCATGGAATCTGCGAAGGTATATTTGGGAAAGTATTGAGGATTTTGGTAAAAAAGGAAATATCCTCAGATAAAAACTAGAAAGAAGCCTTCTGAGAAACTGCTTTATGATGTGTGAATTCAACTTACAGTGTTACACTGTTCTTTTCATTGAGCAATTTTCTAACACTGTTTTCTTGGAATCTGCAGTGGGATATTGTGGAGTGTATTGAAACTTATGGTGACAAAGGAATTATTCATAGAAAATCTAGAAAAAAGCTTTGTGACACACAGCGTTGTGGTGTGTTAATTCAATTCACAGAGTTACACGATTCTTTTCATGGTTCAGTTTCATAGCACTGTTTTTGGGGAATCTGAGAAGGGATATTTTGGACTGCATTGAACCTATGGTGTCACAGGAAATAATCTCCGATAGAAATTAGAAAGAAGTTTTCTGAGAAAGTTCCTTGAGATGTTTGAATTCATCTCACAGATTTACAACTTTATTTTCATGGAGCCATTTGCTAACACCATTTTCTTGGAATCTACAAAGGGATACTGGGGAGTGCATTGAGGCCTGTAGTAAATAAGGAAATATCCTCAGATAAAAACTGGAAGGAAGTTTTTGAGAAACTTCTTTATGATGTTTGAATTCATCTTACAGAGACAAACAGTTCTTTTCATTGAGCAGCTTGATAACACTGTTTTCATGGAATCTGCAATAGGATATTTGGGAGTACATTTAAACCTATAGTGACAAAGGCATAATCCTCAGGTAAAAAACAGAAAGGAGCTTTCTGTGAAACTGCTTTTGGATGTGTGAATTCACATCACAGAGTTACACTTTTCATTGAGAATCTTGCCAACACTTTTTTCATGTAATCTGGAATGGGATATTCCATAGCGCATTGAGGATTATGGTGAAAAAAGATATAAACTCTGATAAAAACTAGAAAGAAGCTTCCTGAGAAACAGCTGTAAGATGTGTGAATTTGTCAATCAGAGTTACACCACTGTTTTTATGGAGTTGTTTGGTAGCACTATTTTTGGGGGTCTGAGAAGGCATATTTTGAATTGCATTGAAGTCTATAGTGAAAAGGAAATATCCTCAGATTAAAATTATAAAGAAGCCTTCTGTGAAACTCCTTAGTAATGTGTGAATTCATCTCACAGAGTTAAACTGTTCTTTTCATTGAGCAGTTTGCTAACACTGTTTTCTCGGAATCTGCTATGAAATATTTCGGACTGTAATGAAGCCTACCGTAACAAAGGAAATATCCTCATATAAAAACTAGAAAGAAGCTTTCTGATATACGTTGTGATGTGTTAATTCATCTCAAAGCGTTTCATGATGATTTTCATGGTTCAGTTTGTTAGCACTGTTTTTGTGGAATCTGAGAGAGGATATTTTGAATCACTTTGAAGCCACTGGTGACAAAGAAAATATCCTCAGATAAAAACTAGAAAGAAGATTTCTGAGAAAGTCCTTTGTGCTATGTGAATTGATCTCACAGAGTTAAACGTCTCTTTTCATGTAGCACTTTTGTAACACTGTTTTCATTGAATCTGCAATAGGATATTTGGGAGCTCATTGCAGGGTATGGTGACAAAGGAAATAACCTCATAAAAAAAAAAAAACAAAAAGAAGCTATCTGAGAAACAGCTTTGTGATGTGTGAATTCATCTCACTGAGTTACACTGTTCTTTTCATTGAGCAGTCTGATAACACTGTTTTCTTGGAATCTGGAATGGGATATTTCAGAGTGCCCAGAATCTTATGGTGTCAAAGGAAATATCCTCAGACAAAAACCATAAAGAAGCTTTCTGAGAAACTGCTTTGTGATATTTTAATTCATCTCAGAGAATTACACAATTCTTTTCTTGGAGCATTTTGGTTGCACTGTTTTTGGAGAACTTGAGAAGGGGTATTTTGGGCCGCATTGAAGATTATGGTGACAAAAGAAATATTCTCAGATAACAACTAGCAGAAAGATTTCTGAGAAAGATCCTTGTGATGTGTGAATTCTCCTCACAGAGTTACACTTTTCTTTTCATGGAGCAGCTTGTTAATACTCTTTTCATGGAAACTGCAAGGGGATATTTGGGAGCATATTGAGAGGTATCATGAAAAGTTAAATATCCTGAGATAAAAAATAGAAGGAAACTTCCTGAGAAACTACTTTGTGATGTGTGAATACAGCTCACACAGTTACACTGTTCAAACATTGACATGCTTGCTAACGCTGTTTTCTTGAAATATGCAATGGGATATTTTGGAGCACCTTGAAACTTATGGTGACAAATAAAACATCCTCATATAAAAACTAGAAAGAAGCATTCTGAAAAACTGCTCTGTGATGTGTTAATTCATCTCAAATGCTTACAGGATTCATTTCATAGGGCATTTTGGTAGCACTGTTTTTGGGGATTGGAGAGGGATATTTTGGATCACACTGAAGCTTATGGTTACTAAGGAAATATCTTCAGATAAAAATGAGAAAGAAGCTTTCTGAGAAACTGCTTTGTGATGTGAGATTTCAACTCACAGAGTTACACTTTTCTTTCCATGGAGCAGTTTGCTGAGACTGCTTTTGTGAAATCTGCAAAGGGCTATTTGGGAGAGCATTGAGGCCTATAGTGAAAAAGGAAATATTCTCAAATAATAACTAGAAAGAAACATTCTGAGAAACTGCTTTGTGATGTGTAAATTCATCTCACAGAGTTGCACTGTTCTTTTCATTGAGCACTGTGTAACCACTGTTTTCTTGGAATCTGAAATGGAATATTTTGGAGTGTACTAAATCTTATTTTGACAAAGGAAATATCCTCAGGAAACAACTAGAAAGAAGCTTTCTGTGAAACCGAATTGTGGTGTGTTAATTCATCTCACAGAGTTACAGGATTCTTTTCATGGAACAGTTTGGTAGCACTGTTTTTGAGGAATCTGAAAAGGGATATTTATGGATCGCATTGAAGCCTATGGTAACAAATGGAATACACTCAGATAAAAAGTAGAAAGAAGGTTTCTGAGAAAATTCATTGGGATGTGTGTATTCATCTCACAGAGTTTCACCTTTGTTTTCATGGAGGAATTTCTTAACACTGTTTTCGTGGAATCTGCAAAGGAATATTTTGGAGAGCATTGAGGCCTACGGTGATAAAGGAAAAACCTTCAGATAAAACCTAGAAAGAAGCTTTCTGAGAAACTCCTTTGTGATGTGTGAATATATCTCACAGAGTTACACTGTTCTTTTCAGTGAGCAGTTTGCTAA
>NW_022334163.1:0-90918 GCF_002776525.5 Piliocolobus tephrosceles | reverse complement strand
TATGGTGACAAATTAAATAATATCGCATAAAAACTAGAAAGAAGCTTTCTGAGAAACCGTTTTGTGATGTGTTAATTCATCCCACACAGTTACACAATTCTTTTCATGGATCAGTTTTCTAGCAGTGTTTTTGGGTAATCTGAGAAAGGATATTTTTTATCACAATGAAGCCTATTGTGACAAAGGAAATATCCTCATATAAAAACTGGAAAGAAACTTTCAGAGAAATCTCTTTGTTGTGTGTTAATTCATCTCACAGAGTTACATGTTGCTTTTCTTGCAGCATTTTGCTATCACTATACTGTTTTTGAGGAATCTGCAGAGGGATTTTTGGGAGCGCATTGTGGTCTATGTTGAAAAAGTAAATATCCTCAGATAAAAACTTGAAAGACCCTTTCTGAGAAACTGCTTTGTGATGTGAGAATTCATCTCAGAGTTACACCATTCCCTTCTTGGAGCAATTTGGTAGCACTGTTTTTGGGGATCTGAGAAGGGATATTTTGGATTGCATTGAAGTCTATGGTGACAAAGAAATTATCCTCAGATAAAAACTAGAAAGAAGTTTTCCATGAGACTTCATTGTGAAGTATGAATTCACCTCACAAGGTTACACCTCTGCATTCATGGAGCAGTTTGCTTAAAATCTTTTCACTGAATCTGCAAAGGGATATTTGGGAGGGCATTGTGGCCTATGGTGATAAATGAAATATCTTCAGATGAAAATGGGAAAGAACTTTTCTGAGAAACTTCTTTAGGATGTGTTAATTCATCTTACAGATTTTCACAATTGTTTTCCTGGATCAGCTTGTTAGCACTGTTTTTAAGTAATCTGAGAAGTCATATTTTGGATTGCATTGAAGAATGTGGTGACAAAGGAAATATCCTCAGAGAAAAACTAGAAAGAAGTTTTCTGAGACAGATTTTTGTGATGTGTGAATTCATCTCACAGAGTTACACCTTTATTTTCATGGAACAGGTTGAAAACACTGTTTTCATGGAATCTACAAAGGGATATTTTGGGAGCACATTGTGGTGTATAGTGAAAAGGGAAATATCTTCAGATAAAAGCTAGAAAGAAGCTTTGAGAAACTGTTTAGTGATGTGAGAATTCATCTCACAGAGTTACACTATTCATTTCATTGAGCAGTTTGCTAACACTGTTTTCTTGGAATCTGCAATGGGATACTTCAGAGTGTGTTGAAGCTTATGGTGACAAACGAAATATCCTCGTGCAAAAACTGGAAAGAAGCATTCTGAGAAACCACTTTGTGATGTGTTAATTCATCTCACAGAATTCACGACTCTTTTCATTGAGCTGTTTGGTAGCACTGTATTTGAGGAATCGAGAATGGATATTTTGAATTGTATTGAAGTCTATGGTGATTAAGGAAATATCCCCAGATAAAACTAGGAAGAAGATTTCTGAGAAACTTCTTTGTGATGTGTGAATTCATCTCAAATTTTTATACCTTTCTTTTCATTGAGCGGTTATCTGGCACTGGTTTTGGGGAATCTGAGAAGGGATATTTTGAACTGCATTGAAGCATGTAGTGACAAAGGAAATATCCTCAGTTAACAACTAGAATGAAGTTTTCTGAGAAACTGCTTTGTGATGTCTGAAATCATCTCACAAAGTTACACCATTCCTTTCATTGGGCAGTTTAGTAACATTGTTTTCATGGAATCTAAAATAGGATATTTTAGATCACTTTGAAGCCTATGGTTACATAGGAAATATCCTCAGATAAAAACTAGAAAAAACGTTTCTGAGAAAGTTCTTTGTGATGTGTGATTTCATCTAACAGAGTTACACCATTTTTTTTCAAGGAAAAGTTTGTTAACACTGTTTTCGTGGAATTTGCAAAGGGATATTTTGGAGTGCCTTGATTAATTTAGTGAAATAGGAAATATACTCAGATCATAAGTAGAAAGAATCTTTATTGGAAACTGCTTTGTGATGTGTGAATTCATCTCACAGAGTTTCACCTTTCTTTCATGGAGCAGTTTCATAACACTCTTTTCATGGAAACTGGAAAAGGATGTTTGGGAGGGCATTGAGTCCTATGGTGAAAAAACAAATATCGTAAGATAAAAAGTAGAAAGAAGCTTCTTGAGAAATTTCTATATTATGTGTGAATTTATCTCACAGAGTTACACCTTTCTTTTCATGGAACAGTTTTCTAACACTGTTTTCATGGAATTTGCAAAGTGATATTTGGGAGTGCATTGAAGCCTATTGTGAGAAAGGGAATATCCTCAGATATTAACTAGAAGGAAGATTTCTGAGAAACTGCTTTGTGATGTGTGAGTTCATCTCACAGATTTCCATCATTCTTTTCATTGAGCAGATTGCTAACACTGTTTTCTTGGAATCCTCAATGAGATAATTCAGAGTGCATTGAAGCTTAGGGAGACAAAGGAATTATCCTCAGACAAAAACTAGAAAGAATCTTTTTGAGAAACTGCTTTGTGATTTGTGAATTCATCTCATGGAGTTACATGATTCTTTTCCTGGATCAGTTTGGTAACACTGTTTATGGTTAATCTGAGAAGGGATATTTTGGATAGCAATTAAGCCTATGGTGTCAAAATAAATATCCTCAGGTAAAACCTTGAAAGAAGATTTCTGAGAAAGTTCTTTGTGATGTGTGAATTCTTCCAACATAGCTACATCGTTTTTTCATTGAGCAGTTTGATAACACAGTTTTTGTGAGATCTGCAATGGTATATTTGGTAGAGCATTTGAAGCTTATGTTGACAAAGGAAATATCTGCAGACAAAAACCAAAAAGAAGCTTTTTAAGAGACTGCTTTGTCATGGGTGAATTGATCTCACAGAGTTACAATGTTCTTTTCGTTGAGCAGTTTTGTAACGTGTTTTCTTGGAATCTACAATGGGATATTTCGGAGTGCATTGAAGTCTCTGTTGACAAACAAAATATCCTCAGACAAAAACTAGAGAGAAACTTCCTGAGAAATTGTTTTGTGATTTGAGAATTCATCTCACAGAATTGTACCTTTCTTTTCATGAGCAGTTTGGTAGCACAGTTTTTGGGGAATGTGAGAAGGGATATTTTGAACGACATTAAACTTTATGGTGACAATGGAAACACTCTCAAATAAAAACTAGAAAGAAGCTTTTTGAGAAACTTCTTTGTGATGTGTGAATTCATCACACGAATTTACACCTTTCTTTCCATGGAGCAGTTTGCTAGCAATGTTTTCGTGGAATCTGCAAAGGGATATTTGGGATTGCATGAGACTTATGGTGAAAAAATAATATTCTCACATAAAAACTAGAAAGAAACTTTCTGAGAAATTGCTTGGAGATGTGTGAATTCATATCAGAGAGTTACATGGTTCTCTTCATTGAACAGTTTGCTCACACAGTTTTCGTGGAATCTTCAAAGGGATTTTTCAGAGCACATTGAAGCTTAACGTGACAGAAATACCCTCATATAAAAACTAGAAAGAAGCTTTCTGAAAAAATGCTTTATGATATGTTAATTCATGTCACGGTGTTACATGATACTTTTCATGGGGAAGCATGCTGGCACTGTTTTTAGGAAATCCAAGAAGTGATATTTTGGATCACATCAAAGCCTATAGTGACAAAGGAAATATCCTCAGACAAAAACTGGAAACCATCATTCTGAAAATCTGCTTTGAGACTTTTGAATTCATCTCACGTGTTACACTATTCTTTTAATGGTTCAGTTTGCTAGCACTGTTTTTGGGGAATCTTATATGGGATGTTTGGGATGGCATTGAATCCTATGGTAAGAAGGAAATATCCTCAAAATATTTTCATTGAGCATTTTGATAACACTATTTTTGTGGAGTCTGCAGTAGGATATTTGGGAGTTCATTGAAGCCTACAGTGACAAAGAAAATATTCTCAGATAAAAACCGAAAAGAAGCTTTCTAAGAAACTGCTTTGTGATGTGTGAATTCATCTCATAGAATTACACCATTCTTTTCAATGAGCAGTTTGCTAACACTGTTTTCTTGGAATCTGCAAAGAGATATTTCAGAGTGCATTGAAGCCCAAGTTGGCAAAGGAAATACCTGCATATAAAAACTAGAAAGAATCTTTCTGAGGAAACACTTTCTGATGTGTTAATTCTTCTCCCAGAGTTACATGATCCTTTCCACGGAGCAGTTTGGAAACACTGTTTTTCTGGAATCTGAGAGGAGACATTATGGATCACATTGAAGCCAATGGTGACAAAGGATATATCCTGAGATAAAAACTAGAAAGAAGCTTTCTGAGAAAGTTCTTTGTGATGTGTGAATTCATCTTACAGAGTTACACCTTTCTTTTCTTGGAGCAGTTTGCTAACACTGTTTTCGTGGAATCTGCAAAGGAATATTTAGGAGCATATTGAAGCCTATTGTGAAAAAGGGATTATCCTCAGATAAAAACTAGAAAGAAGCTTTCTGAGAAACTTCTTTGTGATGTGTGAATACATCTTACAGAGTTACACCATTCTTTCTATGAAGCAGTTTGCTAACACTGTTTTCTTGTAATCTGCAAGGGGAATTTTGGGAACGCATTGTGGCCTATGGTGAAAACCTAAATATCCTCAGATAAAAACCAAAAAGGAGGTTTCTGAGAGACTGCTTCATGATGTGTGAATTCATTTTACAGATTTACACTGTTCTATTCTTTGAGCAAATTGATAACACTGTTTTCGTGGAATCTGCAATAGGATATTTCAGAGTGCATTGATGCCTATGGTGATGAAGGAAATATTCTCAGATAAAAACTAAAAAGAAGTTTTCTGTGAAACTGCTTTATGATTTCTGAATTTATCTCACAGAGTTACACAATTCTTTTCATGTATCATTTGGTAGCACTGTTTTGGGGGAATCTGAGAAGGGATATTTTGAATGATATTGATGCCTATCATGACAAAGGAAATATCCTCTGATAAAAACTAGAAAGAGTCTTTCTGAGAAAGGTCTTTGGGATGTGTGAATTCATCTCACATAGTTACACCTTTCTTTTCATGGAGCAGTTTGCTTACACTGTTTTCATGGAATCTGGAAAGGTATATTTGGGAGAGCATTGAGGACTATAGTGAAAAGATAAATATTCTGGGATGAAAACTAGAAAGAAGCTTTCTGAGAAACTCCTTTGTGATATGTGAATTCATCTCTCAGAGTTACACTGTTCTATTCTTAGAGCAGTGTGATACCACTTTTTACATGGAATCTGCAAAAGGATATTTGAGAGGCCATTGAAGCTTAGGGAGACAAAGGAATTATCCTCAGGCAAAAACAAGAAAGAATGTTTCTGAGAAACTTCTTTGTGTTGTTGAATTAATCCCACAGATTTACATGACTCTTTCCATGGATCAGTTTGATAGCACTGTTTTTGATTAGTTTGAGAAGGGATATTTGTCATCGCTTTGAAGCCTGTGGTGACCAAGGAAATATCGTCAGATAAAAACCAAAAGAAGCTTTCTGAGAAACTGCTTTGGAAAGTGTGAATTCATCTCATAGAATTACACTCTGCTTTTCATTGAGCAGTTTGATAACACTGTTTTCATGGAATCTGCAACAGGATATTTAGGAGCACATTGAAGCCTATATTGAAAAAGGAAATATCCTCACATAAAAGCCAAAAAGAAGCTTTCTGAGAGACTGCTTTGTGATTTGTGAATTCATCTCATAGAGTTACACCTTTCTTTTCATAGAACAGCTTGGTAGCAATCTTTTTGGGGAAGCTGAGAAGGGATATCTTGGATCGCATTGTAAATATCCTCAGATAAAATCTAGAAAGTAGCTTTTTGAGAAACTGCTTTGTGAAGTCTGTATTCATCTCACATGAAGCACTTTTCTAACACTCTTTTCGTGGAATCTGCGATAGGATATTTCAGAGTGCATTGAAGCCTATGGTGACAAACGAAATATCCTCTGACAAAAATCAAAAGAAAGCCTTCTGTGAAACTGCTTTGTAATGTGTGAATTCTCTGTTTTCTTGGAATCATTAATGTGATATTTTGGAGCACTTTGAAGCTTATAGTGACAAGGAAATATCCTCATATAAAAACTAGAAAAAGGCTTTCTGACAAACTACTTTCTAATTTGTGAATTCATCTCACAGAGTTACAATATTCTTTCATGGAGTAGTTTATTAGGAATGCTTTTGGGGAGTCTGCGAAGGTGTTTCACTATTCTTTTCATTGAGTAGTTTGATAACACTGTTTTGTTGGAATCTGCAATGGGATGTTTCAGAGTGCATTGAAGCTTATGTTGATAAAGGATATTTCCTTTTTCACCATAGGACTCAGTGCGCTTCATAATATCCCTTTGCAGATTCCATGAAAACAGTGTTAGCATACTGCTCCATGAAAAGCAAGTTATAAATCTGTGAGATGAATTCACACATCACAAAGAACTTTCTCAGAAAGCTTCTTTCTAGTTTTTATCTAAGGATATTTTCTTTGTCAGCATGTGCTTCAACCTGATCTAAATTGTCCCTTTTCAGAAATCCCAAGAACAGTGCTAACAAATTTCTCCATGAAAAGAATCGTGTAACTCTGTGAGTTGAATTCAGAAATTAGGAAACAGTCTCTCAGAAAGCTTCTTCCTAGTTTTTATCAGAGGATATTTCCTTTGTCACTGTATACTTCAATGTGATTCGAAATATCCCATTACAGATTCCGAGAAAACAGTGTTAGCAACCTCCTCAATTAAAAGAACATTGTACCTCTGCGACATAAATTGACACATCACAAAGCAGTATCTCAGAAAGAATATTTTCCGTTTTAATCTGATGATATTTCCTTTGTCACTATAGGCTTCAATGTGCTCACAAACATCCTATTGCAGATTTCACAAGAAGAGTGTTATCAAGTTGCTCTATGAAAAGAACAGTGTAACTCTGTGAGATGAATTCACACATCACAAAGTCATTTCTCTGAAATCTTCTTTCTAGTTTTTATCTGAGGATATTTCCTTTTTCTCTTGAGGCTACAATGTGCTACTATAAATATATCTATTCAAATTCCACGAAAACAGTGTTAGCAAGCTGCTTCAT
The DNA here is from genome assembly GCF_002776525.5 of Piliocolobus tephrosceles. NCBI lineage: Eukaryota > Metazoa > Chordata > Mammalia > Primates > Cercopithecidae > Piliocolobus > Piliocolobus tephrosceles. Next base: position 83,871 of record NW_022334163.1, on the reverse strand, counting down.
GAAAAGAAAGGTGTACCTCTGTTACATGAATTCACACATCACAGAGAGCTTTGTCAGAAATCTTCTTTCTAGTTTTAACTGAGGATATTTCCTTTGTCACCATAGTTTTCAATATGATCTAAAATATTTCTTCCAGATTCCCCCAAAACATTGCTACCAAACTGCTCCATGAAAAGAATCATGTAGCTCTGTGAGATGAATACACAAATCAAAAAGCATTTTCTCAGAAAACTTTTTTCTAGTTTTGGTCTGAGGATGTTTCCTTTTGCCACCATAAGCTTCAAAGAACTCCAAAATATTCCATTGCAGATTCAGAGAAAACAGTGATACCAAACTGCTCCATGAAGAGGATCGTGAAACACTGTTAGATGAATTCACAAATAGAAAAGCAGTTTCTCAGAAAGTTTCTTTCTAGTTTGTTTGTGAGGATATATACTTTTTCAAATTAGGTCTCAATGCTTTTGTGAATGCCCCTTTGCAGATTCCATGATAATAGTGTTAGCAAACTGCTCCAAGAAAAGAAAGGTGTAAATCTCTGAGAGGAATTCACACATCACAAAGTAGTTTCTCAGAAAGTTTCTTTTTTTTTTCCTGAGGATAATTCCTTAGTCACCATATGCTTCAATGTGCTCCCAAATATCCTATTGCACATTCCCCAAAAACAGTGCTAGAAAACTGATTCATGAAAAGAATCGTGTAACTCTGTGAGATCAATTAACACATCACAGAGTGGTTTCTCAGAAAGTGTCTTTCTAGTTTTTATACGAGGATATTTCCCTTGTCACCATAAGATTAAATGCACTCTGAAATATCCGATCCAATTGTAGATTCCAAGAAAAGAGTGTTCGAAAACCACTCAGTGAAAACAACATTGTAAATCTCTAAAATGAATTCACACATCGTGAAACAGTTTCTCAGAGGGCTTCTTTCTAGTTTTAGTCTGAGGATATTTTCGTTTTTCAAAAAAGGCCTCAATGCACTCTGGAATATCCCTTTGCAGATCCCACGAAAATAGTGTTACCAAACAGCTCCATGAAAATAAAAGTGTTAATCTCTGAGAGAAATTCACACATCACAAAGCAGTTTCTCAAAATGTTTCTTTTTTTTTTTTCTGATGTTATTTCCCTTGTCAGCATAGGCTTCAATTCACTCCCAAATATCCTATTCCAGATTCCCCAAAAACAGTGCTACCAAACTGATCGATGAAAACAATCATGTAACTCTGTTAGATGAATTATCACATCACAAAGCAGTTTCTCCGAAAGCTTCTTTCTAGTTTTTATAAGAGAATATTTCCCTTGTCACCAAAAGCTTCAATGCACTCCAAAATATCTGATCCGATTGCAGATTCCAAGAAAACAGTGTTTGCAAACTGCTCATTGAAAACAACAATGTACCTCTCTGAGATGAATTCACACATTAGAAAGAAGTTTCTCAGAAAGCTTCTTTCTAGGTTTTATGTGAGAATATTTCCTTTGTCACCAAAAGCTTCAATGCACTCCTGAATATCCTGTTTCAGATTCCATGAAAATATTTTTACCAAACTACTTCAAGAAAAGAATTGTGCTACTCTGTGAGATGAATACACACATCAGAAGGTAGCTTCTCTGAAAGATCCTTTCCAGTTTTTTTCTGAGTATATTTCCTTTGTCAACATAGGCTTTGATGCAATCTAAGATAATCTTCTCAGATTCCCCAAAAACAGTGCTGCCAACCTATATAAGAAAACAATGGTGTAACTATGTGAGATGATTTCACACATCACAAAGCAATTTCTCAGAAAGCTTCTTTATAGTTTTATCTGAGGATATTTCCTTCTTCACCATAGACATCAATGTGCTCCCTAATATCCCTTTGCAGATTCCACAAAAAGTGTTAGCAAACTGCTCCACCAAAAGAAAGGTGTAACTGTGTGAGAAGAATTCACATATCACAAGGAACTGTCTCAGAAGGCTTTTATCTAGTTTTTATCTGAGAAAATTTCCTTTGTCTCCATAGGCTTCAAGGTCATCCAAAACATCCCTTCTTAGATTCCTCAGAAACAGTGCTAACAAACTGCTCCATGAAAAGAAAGGTGTAATTCTGTGAGATGAATTCACACATCACAAAGCAGTTCCTCAGAAAGCTTCTTTCTAGATTTTATCTGAGGGTATTTCCTTTTGTCACCACAGGCTTCAAAGAGATCGAAATTATCCCTTCTAGGATTCCACAAAAACAGTGCTACCAAACTGATTCATGAAAAGAATCATGTAACTCTGTGAGATAAACTAACACATCACAAAGCGGTTTCTCAGAAAGCTTCTTTCTTTTTTTTTGTATGAGGATATTTCCTTTGCCACCGTAAGGTTCAATGTGCTCGAAAATATCCCATTGTAAATTTCTGACAAACTACTTTCTAATTTGTGAATTCATGTCACAGAGTTACACGATTCTTTTCATGCAGCAGTTTGGTAGCACTGTTTTTAGGGAATCTCAGAAGGGATAGTTTGGAATGCTTTGAAATCTATGGTGACAAAGGAAATATCCAGAGTGAAAATCTAGAAAGAAACTTTCTGAGAAACTTCTTTGTGATGTTCGAATTCATCTCACAGAGTTACACCATTCTTTCATCGAGAAGTTTGCTGTCACATTTTTCATGGAATGTGTGATGGGATATTTCAGAGTGCATTGAAGAATACGGTGCAAAAGGAAATATCCTCAGATAAAAACTAGAAAGAAGCTTTCTGAGAAACAGCTTTGTGATGTGTGTGTTCATCTCAGAGAGTTACACCATTCTTTTCATGCATCAGTTTGGTAGCCCTGTTTTTGGGTTATCTGAGAATGGATATTTTCAATCGAATTGAAGCCTAGGGTGAGAAAGGAAATATCCCCAGGAAAAAAACCAGAGAGACTTTCTGAGAAACTGTTTTGTCATGTGTGAATTCATCTCACGGATTTCCAACTTTCTTTTCATGGAGCAGTTTATTAACACTGTTTTCCTTGAATCTACAAAGGGATATGTGGGAGCACACTGATAGAGGCCTACAGTGAAAAAGGAAATAACTTCAGATAAAAACTGGAGAGAAGCTCTTCGAGAAAATGTTATGTGTTGTGTGTATTCAGCTCATAGAAGTTAACCTTTTTGTTAATTAAGCAGTTCCTCATCACTGTTTTTGTAGTATCTGAGGAGGGATATTTGGGAGCATATTGAAGTTTAGGTGGAAAAGAAAATATCCTCAGATAAAAACTAGAAAGAAGCTTCCTGAAAAACTGCTTTGTGATGGTGAATTTAGCTCACAGTGTTAAAACTTTCTTTCCATTGTACAGTTTGGTAGCACTTTTTTTGTGGAATCTGCAGGGGGATATTTGGGAGCACATAGAATCCAAAGGTGAAAATAGAAAATTCTTCAGGTAAAAACTGGAGAAACTTCAGATAAACTCCTTTGAGATGTGTGCATTCATCTCATAGAGCTAAACGTTTTTATTGAGATACCACTTTGGCATCTCTGTTTTTGTGGTGTCTGGCAAAAGATATTTGGGAGCGCATTGATCCCTGTTGGTGACAAAGGAAATATCCTCATCTAAAAACTAGAAAGAAGCTTTCTGAAATACCACTTTGTGATATGTTAATTCATCTCACAGAGTAACGTGATTCTTTTCATGGATCAGTTTGGTAGCAATGTTTTTGGGGAGTCTGAGAAGGGATATTTTAGATCACATTGAAGCCTATGGTGACAAAGGAAATATCCTCAGATATAAACTAGAAAGAACTTTTCTGAGAAAGTTCTATGTGATCTGTGAATTCACCTCAGAGAGTTACACCTTTGTTTTCATGGAGGAGTTTGCTAACACTGTTTTCCTGTAATCTGAAAAGGGATATTTGGGAGCACCTTGAGGCCTATAGTGAAAAAGGAAATATCTTCAGATAAAAGCTAGAAAGAAGGTTTCTGATAAGCAGCTTTGTGATGTGTGAATTCATCTCAGAGACTTACACTTTTCTTTTCATTGAGTAGTTTGCTAACACTGTTTTCTTGGGATCTGCAATGGTATATTTTGTAGAGCTTTGAATCTTATGGTGACAAATGCAATATCCTCATATAAAAACTACATTGAAACTTTCTGAGAAACTGCTTCATGATGTGTTAATTCATCGCACAGCATTACACGACTTTTTTCTTGAAGCAGTTTGCTAACACTGTTTTCGTGAAATCTGCAATGGAATATTTCACGTGCTTTGAAGCCTATGGTGACAAAGGAAATATCCCCAGACAAAAAGCAAAAAGAAGCTTTCTGAGGAACTGCTTTGTGATGTGTGAATTCGTCTCACAGATTTACACCTTTCTTTTCATGGAGCAGTTTACTAACACTGTTTTTGTGGAATCTGCAAAGGAATATTTGGGAGCACTTTGAGGCCTATGGTGAAAAAGTAAATATATTCAGATAAAAACTAGAAACAAGGTTTCTGAGAAACTGCTTTGGTTTGCATGAATTCATCTCACAGAGATAAATCATTTTTCTCATTAAGCACTTTGGTAACACTGTGTTTGTGGAATATGAAAAGGGATATTTGAGAGCAAATTGAGGCCAATGTTGAATAAGGAAATATCTTCAGGTAAAACCTGGAGAGAAAGTTTCTGATAACTTCTTTGTGATGTGTGCTTTCATCCCATAGAGGTATAGTTTTCTGTTGAGAGAGCAGTTTGTCATCACTGTTTTTGTGGTGTCTGATAAGGTATATTTGCGAGCACATGAAATCCGATGGAGGAAAAGGAAATATTCTGAGATAAAAACTAGCAAGAAAACGTCTGAGAAATTTCTTTCAGATGGGTGAATTCATCACACAGTATTAGACGTTTCCTTTCTTTGAGCAGTTTGGTAGCACTGTTTTTATGGAATCTGCAAAGGGATATTCAGGAGCTTCTAGAGACCTACAGTGAAAAAGGAAATAACGTCAGATAAAAACTGGAGAGAGGCTCTTCGAGAAAAGGTTTTGTGTTTTGTGTATTCAGCTCGTAGAAGTTAACCTTTTTGTTGATTGAGCAGTTCATCATCACTGTTTTTGTGGTATCTCAGGAGCGATATTTGGGAACACCTGGAAGCTTATGATAGAAAAGGAAATATCCTCAGATAAAAACTATAAATAAGTTTCATGAGTAACTGCTTTGTGATGGGTAAATTTATCTCACAGTGTTAAAACTTTCTTTTCATTGTGCAGTTTGGTAGCACTGTTTTTGAGGAATCTGCAGAGGGATATTTGGGAGAACATAGAATCCAAAAGTGAAAATAGAAAATTCTTCAGTTAAAAACTGGAGAGAAGATTTTGGAGAAACTCCTTTGTGATAAGTGCATTCATCTCATAGAGCTAAAAGTTTTTGTTGAGGTAGCACTTTGGCATCTCTGTTTTTGTGGTGTCTGGGAATGGATATTTGGGAGCACATTGAACCCTGTGGTGGAAAAAGAAGTATCCACATATTAAAAACTAGAAAGAAGCCTTCTGTAATACTGCTTTGTGTTGTGTTAATTCATCTCACAGAGTAACATGATTCTTTTCATGGATCAGTTTGGTAGCACTGTTTTTGGGGAATCTGAGAAAGGATATTTTATATCCCTTTGAGTCCTATGGTGACAAAGGAAATATCCTTAGATTTAAACTAGAAAGAAGTTTTCTGAGAAACTTCTTTGTAATGTGTGAATTCATCTTTCAGAGATACACCATTTGCTAACACTTTTTTCCTGGAATCTGCAAGTGCATATATTGGAGCACATTGAGTCCTATGATTAAAAAAGAAAATATTCTCAGATAAAAATAGAAAGAATCTTTCTGCAAAAGTGCTTTATGATGTGTGAATACATCTCACAGTATTACACTGTAGTTTTCATTGAGCAGTTTACTAACACTGTTTTCCTGGAATCTGCAATGGGATATTTTGGAGCACATTGAAGCTTTTGGTGACATAGGAAACATCCACATATAAAAACTAGAAAGAGGTTTTCTGAGAAACTCCTTTGTGATGTGTTAATTCATCTCACAGAGTTACACCGTACTGTTGGTGGAATAATTATTATGCACAGATAAAAACTGGAAAGGAGTTTCTGAGAAATGTCTTTGTGCTGGGTGAATTCATCTCCCAGAGGTAAATCACTGTTTTCAAAGAGCAGTTTGATAACCATGTTTATGTGGAATCTACAAAGTGATATTCATAGCACAGAGAAGCCTATGGTGAAAAAGGAATTACCCACAGATAAAAACTAGAAAGAGACTTTCTGAGAGATTGTTTTCTGATGGGTAATTTCGTCTCACAGAGTTACATCTTTCTTTTCATTAAGCAGTTTGGTAACACTTTTTTTTTGAATATGAAAAGGGATATTCGAGAGTGGAAAAAGACCAATGTTGATAAAGGAAATATTTCTGGTTGAAACTGGAGAGAAAGTTTCTGATAACTCCTTTGTGATGCATGCATTCATGGAGAGCAGTTTGTCATCACTGTTTTTGTGGAGTCTGAGAAGGAATATTTGGGAGTGCATGCAAGCTGATAGTAGAAAAGGAAATATCCTGAGATAAAAACTAGAAAGATGCTTTCTGAGAAAATTCTTTTTAATGGGTGAATACATAACACAGAATTCATCACAAAAGAAAACACAGTATTACAGGTTTCCTTTCTTTGAGTAGTTTGGTAGCACTGCTTTTATGGAATTTGTAAAGGGATATTCAGGAGCTCCCAGAGGCCTACGGTGAAAAAGGAAAAAACATCAGATAAAAACTGGAGGGAAGTTTTAGAGAAATTGTTTTGTGATGTGTGTATTCATCTCATAGGGTTTAACATTTTTGTTGATTGAACAGTTTGGCATCACTGTTTTTGTGGTAACTAAGAAAAGTTATTTGGGGGTACAGTGAAGCCCATGGTGAAAAAGGAAATATCTTCAGATTTAAACTAGAAAGAAGCTTTATGAGAAAATTCTTTGTTATGTGTGCATTCATCTCATGGGGATAATACTTCTGTTTAGGGAGCAGTTTCGCTGTTATTGTGGTGACTGAGAAGGGATATTTGAGAGTGCCTTGAAGCCTATGCTAGAAAAGAAAATATCCTCAGTTAAAAACTAGAAAGAAGCCGTCTGAGAAACTACTGTTGGATGGTTGAATTCATCTCACAGACATACATAGGTTGTTATCATTGAGCAGTTTGACAACACTGTTTTCGTGGAATCTGCAACAGGATATTCGGGAGTGAACTGAAGACTATGATGATAAGGGAAATCTCCTCAGATGAAAACCAAAGGGAATTTTTCTGAGAAACTGCTTTGTGATATGTGAATTCATATCACACATTTACACCTTTCTTTTCATGGAGCAGTCTGCTAACACTGTTTTTGTGGAATCTGCAAAGTGATATTCATGAGTGCATTGAGGCCTACAGTCAAAAAGGAACTATCTTCAGATAAAAACTAGAAAGAAGATTTCAGAGAATCTGCTTTGTGATTTATGAATTCAACTCACAGAGTTACATCATTCTTTCCATGGAGCAGTTTTGTAGCACTGTTTTTGGAGAATCTGAGAAGGGATATTTTGGATCGCATTGAAGCTGATTCTGACAAAGTAAATATCCTCAGATAAAAACTAGAAAGAAGCTTTCTGAAAAACTGCTTTGTGATATGTGAATGCATCTCACAGAGTTACACCTTTCCTTTCATGGAACCATTTGCTAAACTTTTCATGGAATCTGCAAAGAGATATTTGGGAGTGCTTTGAGACCTATGGTGAAAAAAGAAATATCCTCATATAAAAACTAGAAAGAAGCTTTCTGAGAAACTGCTTTGTGAGGTGTGCATTCATCTCATGGAGGGAAAAGTTTCTGTTGAGGGAGTACTTTAGTATTACTGTTTTTGTGATGTCTGAGAAGGGATATTTGGGAGGGCATCGAAGCCTACAGTGGAAAAGGAACTATCCTCATATAAAAATGAGAAAGAAGCTTTTTGAGAAAACACTTTATAATGTGTTAATTCATCTCAGAGAGTTATACAATTAGCAGTTTGGAAGCACTGCTTTTGGGGAATCTGAGAAGGGATATTTTAGATTGCATTCAAACCTATGGTGACAAAGGAAATATCCTCAGATAAAAACTAGAAGAAAGCTTTCTGAGAAAGTTCTTTGTGATGCGTGAATTCATCTCAGAGAGATACATGACTCTTTTCATCGAGCTGTTTTGTAGCACTGTTTTTGGAGACTCTGAGAAGGGATATTTAGGATCTCATTGAAACCGATTCTGACAAAGGGAATATCCTTATATAAAAACTAGAAAGAAGCCTCCTGAGAAACTGCTTGGTGATGTTTGAATGCATCTCACAGAGTTACACCTTCCCTTTCATGGAACAGTTTGCTAAAAATATCTTCATGGAATCTGCAAAGAGATATTTGGGAGTGCTTTGAGACCTATGGTGAAAAAAGAAATATCCTCATATAAAAACTAGAAAGAAGCTTTTTGAGAAACTGCTTTGTGAGGTGCGCATTCATCTCGTAGAGGGAAACATTTATGTTGAGGGAGCTCTTTTGTATCATTTTTTTTTTGTGGTGTCTGAGAAGGAATACTTGGGAGGGCATTGAAGCCCACAGTGGAAAAGGAAATATCCCCATATAAAAACTAGAAAGAAGCTTTCTGAGAAAACGCTTTGTAATGTGTTAACTCGTCTCACAGACTTATACAATTAGCAGTTTTGTAGCACTGTTTTTGGGGAATCCGAGAAGGGATATTTTGGATCGCATTCAATTCTATGGTGAGAAAGGAAATATCCTTGGATAAAAACTAGAAGAAAGCTTTCTGAGAAAGTTCTTTGTGATGTGTGAACTCATCTCACATAGGTACATCGTTCTTTCCATTAAGCAGTTTGGTAACAATATTTTCATGTAATCTTGAATAGGATAATTTGGAGTGCATTGAAGCCTATGGTGACATAGGAAATAGCCTCAGATAAAAACCAAAAGGAAGCTTTCTGAGAAACTACCTTGGATGTGTGAATTCATCTCACAGAGTTGCACTGTTCTTTTCATTGATCTGTTTCCTATCACTGTTTTCTTGTGATGTGCTGTGGGATGTGTTGGAGCACATTGATGCTTAGGGTGACAAAGGAAATATCCTGAGACAAAAACTGGAAAGAATCTTTCTGATAAACTGCTTTGTGATTTGTAATTTCATCTCACAGAGTTACATGATTCCTTTCATGGAACAGTTTGGTAGCCCTGTTTTTATGGAATCTGCAAAGTTACACTTGTGAGCTCCCGGAAGCCTAGGGTGAAAAAGGAAATAACTTCAGATAAAAACTGGAGAGAAGCTTTTTGATCAACGTTTTTGTTATGTGTATTCATCTGAAAGAGTTTAATCTCTTTGTTGATTGAGCAGTTCGGCATTACTGTTTTTGCACTATCTGAGGGAGATATTTATTAACACACTGAAGTCTATGGTGAAAAAGGAAATATACTCAGGTTTAAACTAGAAATGAACTTTTCTGGGAAACTGCTTTGTGATGGGTGAACTCATCTCAAAGAGTTACACCTTTCTTTTCAAGGAGCAGTTTGTAGCAATGTTTTTGTGGAATCTGCAGTGGGATATTTGGGAGCTCATAGAGGCCTATGTTGAAATAAGAAAGTTCTTCAGGTAAAAACTGGAGAGAAGTTTCTGAAAAAGTCTTTGTGATGTTGGAATAGTCTCATAGAGCTAAACTTTTCTGTTGAGGGAGCATTTTGGCATCACTGTTTTTGTGGTGTCTGAGAAGGGATATTTCAGAGCACATTGAAGCCTATGGTGGAAAAGAAAATATCCTCAGATAAAAACTAGAAAGAAGATTCTTGAGAAACTGCTTTGTGATGGGTGAATTTATCCCACAGAGTTTGACCTTTTTTCATTGCACAGATTGGGAGCACTATTTTTGTAGAATCTGCCGAGGGATATTTGGGAGCACATAGAGGCCTAAGGTGAAAAAAGAAATTTCTTCATGTAACAACTGGAGAGAAGCTTTTGGAGAAATTATTTTGTGATGTGTGCATTCACTTCATAGAGCTAAATGTTTCTGTTGAGGGAGCACTTAGGCATCACTGATTTTGTGGTATCTGAGAAGGGATATTTGGGAGTGCATGAAGTCTATGGTGGAAAAGGAAATATCCTCAAATAAAACCTTCTTCAATAGGATATTTATTAGCACATTGAAGCCTTTGGTAACTAAGAAATTATCCTCTGATAAAAACCAAAACCAAAATTTCTAAGAAACTGTTTTGGGATGTGTGAATTCATCTCACAGAGTTACAGTGTTCTTTTCATTGATCAGGTTGCTAACACTGTTTTCTTGGAATCTGAAGTGGAATATTTTGGAGCTCATTAAGGCTAAGGGTAACAAAGGCAATATCCTCAGACAAAAACTAGAAAGAAGCTTTCTGAGACACTGCTTCATGAATTGTAAATCCATCTCACAGAGTTACACCTTTCTTTTCATGGAGCAGTTTGGTAGCATGGTTTTGGTGAATCTGAGAAGGGATGTTTTGGATCACATTGAAGCCTATGGTGATAAAGGAAACCTCAGATAAAAACTAGAAAGATTTCTGAGAAACTGCTTTGTGATATGTGGATTCATCTCACAGATTGACAACTTTCTTTTCTTGGAGCAATTTGCTAACACTGTTTTCGTGGAATCTGCAAAGGGATATTCCAGAGCACCTTGAGGTCTATAGTTAAAAAGGAAATATCCTCTGAAAAAACTACAAAGACACTTTCTGAGAAAGAGCTTGGTGATGTGTGAATTCATCTTACCGTGTTACACTGCTCTTTTCATTGAGCAGTTTGATAACACTGTTTTTGAGGAAGCTGCAACGGGATATTTTGGAGCACATTGAAGACCATAGTGACAAAGGAAATATCCTCAGATGAAAACCAAGAAGAAGCTTTCTGTGAAACTGCTTTGCAATGTGTGAATTCATCTCACAGGTTTACACCTTTCTTTTCATGGAGCAGTTTGCTAACACTATGTTACTGGAATGTATAAAGGGATGTTCATGAGCACATTGAGGTAAAAGGTGAGAAAGGAAATATCCTTAGACAAAAATTAGAAAGAATCTCTCTGAGAAACAGCTTTGTGATGTGTGAATTCATCCCACAGAGTTACACCACTCTGTTCATGAAGCAGTTTGGTAGCCCTGTTTTGGGGAATTCTGATAAGGGGTATTTTGGATTGCATTGAAGCATATGGTGACAAAGGAAGTATCCCCAGATCAAAGCTTGAAAGAAAGTTTCTGAGAAACATCTTTGTGATGTGTGAATTTACCTCAAATAGTTACACAATTCTTTTCTTGGAACAGTTTACTAACACTGTTTTAGTGTATCTGCAATAGGATATTTGCTTGAGCATTGAAGCCTGTGGTGACAATGAAAATATCCTCAGATAAAAACCGAAAGAAGCTTTCTGGGAAACTGCTTTTTGATGTGTGAATTCATCTCGCAGTGTTCCACTGCTCTTTTCATTGAGCATTTTGCTAACACTGTTTTCTTGGAATCTGCAATGGGATATTTCTTAGCACATTGAAGCTTACGGTGACAAAGGAAATATCCACAGAAAAAAACTAGAGAGAAGATTTCAGAGAAACTACTTTGTGATTTTCGAATTCATCACAGAGTTACATGATCCTTTTCTTGCAGCACTTTGGTAGCCCTGTTTTGGGGGAATCTGAGAAGGGATATTTAGGATTGCATTGAAGCCTATGGTGAACAAAGGAAATATCCTCAGATAAAAATCAAAAGATTCTTTCTGAGAAACTGCTTTGTGCTGTATGAATTCATCTAAGAGTTACACTGTTCTTTTCATTGAGAAGTATACTAACACTTTTTTCATTTAATCATCAATGGGATATTTGGGAGTGCATTGAGGAATATGATGAAAAAGGTAATATCCTCAGAGAAAAACGAGAATGAAGTTTTCTGATAAACTGCTTTGTGATGTGTTAATTCATCTCCAGAATTACACGATTCTTTTCGTGGAACAGTTTGCTAACACTGTTTTTGGGCTATCTGAGAAGGGATATTTTTAATCGCATCAAAGCCTATAGAGAAAAAGAAAATATTCTCAGATAAAAACTAGAAAGAAGCTTCTTGAGAAAGTTCTTTGTGATGTGTGAATTCATCTCTCAGAGTTACACCATTCTTTTCATTGAGTAGTTTTATAACACTGTTATATTCGTGGAATCTGTAAAAGGATAATTGTGAGTGCTTTGAGGTCTATGGTGAAAAATTTCATATCCTCAGATAAAAACTAGAAAGAAGCTTTCTGGGAAACAGTTTTGTGATGTGTGAATTCATCTCACAGAGTTACACCATTATTTTTCATTAGGCCATTTGGTAGCACTCTTTTTGTGGATCTGTGAATGGATATTTTGGATCACATTGAAGGCTGTGGTGACAAAGGAAATAACCTCACATAAAAACTACAAAGAAATTTTCTGAGAAACTTTTTGGTGATTTATGTATTCATCTCACAGAGTGTCACTTTTATGTTCATGGAGCAGTTTGCTAACACTGTTTTTGTGGAATCTGCAAAGGTATGTTTGGGAGCACAGTGAGGCCTACAGTAAAAAAGGAAATATCCTCAGAAAAAATCTAGAAAGAAGTTTTTTGAGAAACTGCATTGTGATTTGTTAGTTCATCTCACAGAGTAACACAGTTCTTTTCATAGAGCAGTTTGGTAGCAATGTTTGTGGGGAAACTGAGAAGCGATATATTGGATTGCATTGAAGCCTATACTGACAAAGGAAATATTCTCAGATAAAAACTAGAAAGAAGCTTTCTGAGAAAACTCTTTGTGACGTGTGAATTCATCTCAAAGATGTACACTATTCTTTTTTTTCAGAAGTTAGCTAACATTTTTTTTCGTGGAATCTGCAATGGCATATTTGGGAGCACATTGAGGAATATGGTGAAAAAGGAAATATCCTCAGATAAAAGCTAGAAATAAGCTTCCTGGCAAACAGCTTTGTGATGTCTGAATTCATCTCACAGAGTTACATCATTCTTTTCATGGAGCAGTTTGGTAGCCCTGTTTTTTGGGAACCTGAGAAGGGATATTATGGATCACAATAAAACCTATGGTGAAAAACGAAATATTCTCAGATAGAAACTAGAAAGTAGCTTTCGGAGAAATTGCTTTGTGATTTGTCAATTCACCTCACAGAGTTACACGATTCTTTTCATGAATCATTTTCGTAGCAGTGTTTTTGGGGAATCTGAGATAGGATATTTTGGATTGCATTGTAGCCTATGATGACAAAGAAAATATCCTCAAAAAACCCAGAAAGATGTTTACTGAGAAAGTTCTTTGTGATGTGTAAATTTATCTCACAGAGTTATACCTCTTTTTTCATGGAGCAGTTTAATAAAACTGATTTCGTGGAAACTGCAAAGAGATATCAGAGAGTGTATTGAGGCCCATAATGAAAAAGGAATTATCCTCAGATAAAAACTAGAAGGAAACTTTCTGCGAATCTGCTTTGTGATGTGTGAATTCATCTTACAGATTTACACTGTTCTTTTCAATTAGCAGGTTGATAACGCTTTTTTTGTGGAATTTGCAATAGGATATTTCAGAGTGCATTGAAGATCATGGTGACAAAGGAAATATCCTCAGACAAAAAACAAAAGAAGCCTTCTGAGAAACTGCTTTGTGATATGTGAATTCATCTATGGATTTACATGTTTCTTTTCATGGAGCAGTTTGCTAACACTAATTTCATGGAATCTGCAAAGGAATATTTGGGACCGAACTGAGGCTGGTGGTGAAAAAGGAAATATGTGCAGAAAAAAACTAGAAAGGAGCTCTCTGGGAAACTGCTTTTTGATGTATGAATTCATCTTACAGAGCAACACTGTTCTCTTCAATGAGCAGTTTGATAATACGGCTGTCATGGAATCTGCAATATTATATTTGGGAGTGCATTGAAGCCTATTTCAACAAAGGAAAAATCTTCAGATAAAAACGAATAAGAATCTGTCTGTGAAACTGCTTTGTTATGTGTCAATTCATCTAACACACTTATACCATTCTTTTCATTCAGAAGTTTGCAAACACTTTTTTCGTGCATCCTGCAAATTGATATTTGGGAGGGCTTTGAGGAACATGGTGAACAAGGAAATATCTTTAGGTAAAAACTAGAGACAAGTTTTCTAAGAAACAGCTTTGTGATGTGTGCATTCATCTCACAGAGTTTCAGCATACTTTTCCCGGAGCAGTTTGGTAGCCCTGTTGTTGGGAAATATGATAAGATATAGTTTCGACTGTATTGAAACCTATGGTTAAAAAGGAAATATCCTCAGATAAAAGCTGGAGAGAGACTTTCTGAGAAATTGCTTTGGGATGTTTGTATTCATCTCACAGAGATCCACGATTCTTTTCTTGGAGGAGTTTGCTAACTCTGTTTTCGTGGAATCAGCAATCGGATACTTGGGATCGCATTGAAGCCTATAGTGACAAAGGACATAGCCTCAGAGAGAAAACAAAAAGAATTCTTCTGAGAACCTGATTTGTGATGTTGAATTCATCTCACAGATTTACACCTTTCTTTTCATGGAGCTGTTTGCTAACGCTATTTTCATGGAATCTGCAAAGAGATACTCGCAAGTGCATTGAGGTCTATGGTGAAAAAGGAAATACCCTCAAACAAAACTAGAAAGAAGCTTTCTGAGAAACTGTTTTGTGATTTCTGAATTCATCTCACAGAGTTACATGATTCTTTTCATGGAGCAGTTTCATAGCACTGTTTTTGGGGAATCTGAGAAGGGTTACTTTGGATTACATTGAAGCCTATGGTGACATTGAAAATACCCTCAGATAAAAACTAGAAAGAAGCTTTCTGAGAAAGTTCTTTGTGACCTGTGAATTCATCTCACATTGTTACACATATGTATTCATGGAGCAGTTTGCTAACACTTTTCGTGGAATCTGCAAAGGGATATTTCAGAGTGCATTGAGGCCCAGGGTGAAAAGGAATTATCCTCAGTTAAAAACTAGAAAGAAGGTTTTGGAGAAACTTATTTGTGATGTGAGAATTCATCTCACAGTGTTACAGTGTTCTTTTCATTGAGCAGTTTGCTAACACTGTTTTCTTGGCATCTGCAATGGGATATGTTGGAGTGCATTGAAGCTTATGGTGACATAGAAAATATCCTCATAGAAAAACTAGAAAGAAGGTTTCTGAGAAACCACTTTGTGATGTGTTAATTCATCTCAAAGAGTTACACAATTCTTTTAATGGAGCAGTTTGGTAGCACTGTTTTTTGGGAATCTGAGAAGGGATATTTTTAAGGGCATTGAAGCCTATTGTGACAAAGGAAACATTCTCAGATAAAAACTAGAAAGAAGGCTTCTGAGAAACTTCTTTGTGATGTGAGAATTCATCACACAGTGTTATAATGTTCTTTTCATTGAGCAGTTTGCTAACATTGTTTTCTTGGCATCTGCAATGGGATATTTGGGAGTGCCTTGAAGCTTATAGTGACATAGAAAATATCCTCATAGAAAAACTAGAAAGAAACTTTCTGAGAAACTGCTTTGTGATGTGTTAATTCATCTCAAAGAGTTACATGATTCTTTTCATGGATCAATTTGTTACCAGTGTTCTCATGGAGTAGTTTGATAGCACTGCTTTTGAGGAATCTGAGAAGGGTTACTTTGGATTACATTGAAGCCTATGGTGACATTGGAAATACCCTCAGATAAAAACTAGAAAGAAGCTTTCTGAGAAAGTTCTTTGTGACGTGTGAATTCATGTCACATTGTTACACATATGTATTCATGGAGCAGTTTGCTAACACTTTTCGTGGAATCTGCAAAGGGATATTTCGGAGTGCATTGGGGCCCAGGGTGAAAAGGAATTATCCTTAGATAAAAACTAGAAAGAAGATTTCTGAGAAACTTCTTTGTGTTGTGAGAATTCATCTCACAGTGTTACAATGTTCGTTTCATTGAGCAGTTTGCTAACACTGTTTTCTTGGATTCTGCAGTAGGATATTTGATAGAACATTGAAACTTATGGTGATCAAAAGAATATCCTCAGGTAAAAACTCAAAAGAATCTTTCTGAGAAACTACTATGGGATGCATAATTTCATCTCAGAGAATTACACTGTTCTTTTCATTGAACATTGGGCTAACACTGTTTTCTTGAAATCTGCAATAGGATATTTCGGACGCATTTTGACCCTTATGGAGACAAAGGAAGTGTCCTCAGACAAAAACTAGAAAGAACCTTTCTGAGAAACTGCTTTGTGATTTGTGAACTCATCTCACAGAGTTAGAGGATACTCTTCATGGAGCAGTTTGGTATCACTGTTTTTGGGGAATCTGGAAAGGGATACTTTGAATTGCATTGAAGCCTATGGTGACAAAGCAAATATCTTCAGACAAAAACTAGAAAGAAGCTTTCTCAGAAAGCTCTTTGTAATGCGTGAATTATCTCCCAGATTTACACCTTTCTTTTTACGGAGCAGTTTTCTAACCCTGTTGTCATGGAATCTGCAAAGGGATATTTGGGAGTGCATTCAGGCCTATAGTGAAAAAGGAAATATTCTCAGATCAAAAAGAGATAGAAACATTCTGAGAAAACTCTTTGTGATGTATTAATTCATCTTAGAGTGTTACATGACACTTTACATGGATCATTTTTTAGTACTTTTTTTGGGAAATCTGAGAAGGTATATTTTAGATTGCATTGAAACCTGGGTTGACAAAGAAAATATCCTCAGAAAAAAAACTATAAAGAAGCTTTCTGAGAAAGCCCTCTGTGATGTGTGAATTCATCCACAGAATTACACCATTCTTTTCATTGATCTGTTTGATAACACTGTTTTCATGGAATCTGCAATAGGATATTTGAGCACATTGAAGCTTATGGTTACATAGATATTATCCTCAGATAAAAACTAAAAAGAAGCTTTCTGAGAAACTGCTTTGTGATGTGTGACATCACCTCACAGGGTTACACTGTAATTTGCTTTGAGCAGTTTCCTAACACTGTTTTCTTGGAGTCAGCAATGGGAAATTTCGGAGCGCATTGAAGCTTATGGTGCCAAAGAAATATCCTCAGACAAAAACTAGAAAGAAGGTTTTGGGGAATCTGATTTGTATTGTGTGAATTCATCTCACAGAGTTATGTGATTCTTTTCATGTAGCAATTTGGTAGCACTCTTTTTGGAAAGTCTGAGAAGGGATAATTTTTACCACATTGAGGTCAATAGTGACAAAGGAAATATCCTCATATAAAAACTAGAAAGAAGCTGTCTGAGAAACCAATTTTGATGTGTTAATTCATCTGACCGAGATACACGATTCTTTTCATGGATCAGATTGGTAGCACTGTTTTTGGGGAATCTGAGAAGAGATATTCTGGAGTGCATTGAGCCTACTGTGACAAAGGAAATATTCTCTCAGTGAAATGTTAGAAAGAAGCATTCAAAGAAATTTTTTTGTAACTTGTGAATTCATGTCAGAGTTACAGCTTTCTTTTCATGGAGTTGTTTGAAAACACTGTTTTCATGGAATATGTAAAGGAATATTTGGGAGCATATTTAGGCCTATAGTGTAAAAGGAAATATCCACAGAAAAAAACTAGAAAGAAGTTTTCTGAGAAACTGATTTTTGATGTGTGAATTCCTCTCACAGAGTTACACTGTTGTTTTCATTGAGTAGTTTGCTACCACTGTTTTCTTGGAATCTGCAATGGGATACTTTGGAGTGCATTGAATATTATGGTGACAAATGAAATATTCTCAGACAAAAACTAGAAAGAAGCTTTCTGAGAAACTACTATGTGATTTTTGTTTTTTTATTTTTTTATTTTTTTATTTTTTATTTTTTATTATTATTATACTTTAAGTTCTAGGGTACCTGTGCATAATGTGCAGGTTTGTTACATATGTATACTTGTGCCATGTTGGTGTGCTACACCCATCATCTCGTCAGGACCCATCAATTCGTCATTTATGTCAGGTATAACTTCCAATGCAATCCCTCCCCCCTCCCCAATCCCCATGATAGGCCCTGGTGTGTGATGTTCCCTTTCCCGAGTCCAAGTGATCTCATTGTTCAGTTCCCACCGATGAGTGAGAACATGCGGTGTTTGGTTTTCTCTTCTTGTGAGAGTTTGCTAAGAATGATGGTTTCCAGCTGCATCCATGTCCCTACAAAGGATGCAAACTCATCCTTTTTTTATGGCTGCATAGTATTCCATGGTGTATATGTGCCACATTTTCTTAATCCAGTCTGTCACAGATGGACATTTGGGTTGATTCCAAGTCTTTGCTATTGTGAATAGTGGCCACAATTAATATATGTGTGCATGTGTCTTTATAGCAGCATGATTTATAATACTTTGAGTATATACCCAGTAGTGGGATGGCTGGGTCATATGGTACATCTAGTTCTAGATCCTTGAGGAATAGCCATACTGTTTTCCATAACGGTTGAACTAGTTTACAATCCCACCAACAGTGTAAAAGTGTTCCTATTTCTCCACATCCTCTCCAGCACCTGTTGTTTCATGACTTTTTAATGATTGCCATTCTAACTGGTGTGAGATGGTATCTCATTGTGGTTTTGATTTGCATTTCTCTGATGGCGAGTGAAGATGTGAATTTTTTCATGTGTCTGTTGGCTGTATGAATGTCTTCTTTTAAGAAATGTCTGTTCATATCCTTTCCCCACTTTTGGATGGGGTTGTTCGTTTTTTTCTTGTAAATTTGTTTGAGTTCTTTGTAGGTTCTGCATATCAGCCCTTTGTCAGATGAGTAGATTGCAAACATTTTCTCCCATTCTGAAGGTTGCCTGTTCACTCTGATGGTAGTTTCTTTTGCTGTGCAGAAGCTCTTTAGTTTAATGAGATCCCATTTGTCAAATTTGGCTTTTGCTGCCGTTGCTTTTGGTGTTTTAGACATGAAGTCTTTGCCCATGCCTATAACCTGAATGGTATTACCTAGATTTTCTTCTAGGGTTTTTATGCTATTAGGTCTAATATTTAAGTCTCTAATCCATCTTGAATTAATTTCCGTATAAGGATTAAGGAAAGAATCCAGTTTCAGCTTTCTACTTATGGCTAGCCAATTTTTCCAGCACCATTTATTAAATAGGGAATCCTTCCCCCTTTCTTGTTTCTCTCAGGTTTGTCAAAGATCAGATGGCTGTAGATGTGTGATATTATTTCTGAGGACTCTGTTCTGTTCCATTGGTCTATATCTCTGTTTTGGTATCAGTACCATGCTGTTTTGGTTATCGTAGCCTTGTAGTATAGTTCGAAGTCAGGTAGCATGACGCCTCCGCTTTGTTCTTTTGACTTAGGATTGTCTTTGCAATGTGTGCTCTTTTTTGGTTCCATATGAAATATAAAGCAGTTTTTTCCAATTCTGTGAAGAAACTCATTGGTAGCTTGATGGGGATGGCATTGAATCTATAAATAACCTTGGGCAGTATGGCCCTTTTCACGATATTGATTCTTCCTATCCGTGAGCGTGTATGTTCTTCCATTTGTTTGTGTTCTCTTTTATTTCACTGAGCAGTGGTTTGTAGTTCTCCTTGAAGAGGTTCTTTACATTCCTTGTAAGTTGGATTCCTATGTATTTTATTCTCTCTGAAGCAATTGTAAATGGAAGTTCATTCATGATTTGGCTCTCTGTTTGTCTGTTACTGGTGTATAAGAATGCTTGTGATTTTTGCTCATTAATTTTGTATCCCGAGACTTTGCTGAAGTTGCTTATCAGCTTAAGGAGATTTTGGGCTGAGACAATGGGGTTTTCTAAATATACAATCATGTCTTCTGCAAACAGGGACAATTTGGATTCTTCTTTTCCTAACTGAATACGCTTTATTTCTTTCTCTTGCCTGATTGCCCTAGCCAGAACTTCCAACACTATGTTGAATAGGAGTGGTGAGAGAGGGCATCCCTGTCTTGTGCCAGTTTTCAAAGGGAATTTCTCCAGTTTTTGCCCATTCAGTATATTAGCTGTGGGTTTGTCATAAATAGCTCTTATTATTTTGAGGTATGTTCCATCAATACCGAATTTATTGAGCATTTTTCGCATGAAGGGCTGCTGAATTTTGTCAAAAACCTTTTCTGCATCTATTGAGATAATCATGTGGTTCTTGTCTTTGGTTCTGTTGGTATGCTGGATTACATTTTTCGATTTGCGAATGTTGAACTAGACTTGCATCCCAGGGGTGAAGCACACTTGATCATGGTGGATAAGGTTCTTGATGTGCTCCTGAATCCGTTTTACCAGTATTTTATTGAGGATTTTTGCATCGATGTTCATCAGGGATATTGGTCTAAAATTTTCTTTTTTTATTGTGTCTCTGTCAGGCTTTGGTATCAGGATGATATTGGCCTCATGAAATGAGTTAGGGAGGATTCCCTCTTTTTCAATTGATTGGAATAATTTCAGAAGGAATGGTACCAGCTCCTCTTTGTAACTCTGGTAGAATTCAGCTGTGAATCCATCTGGTCCTGGACTTTTTTTGCTTGGTAGGGTATTAATTATTGCCTCAATTTCAGAGCCTGCTATTGGTCTATTCAGGGATTCACCTTCTTCCTGGTTTAGTCTTGGAACAGTGTAAGTGTCCAGGAAATTATCCATTTCTTCTAGATTTTCTAGTTTATTTGTGTAGAGGTGTTTATAGTATTCTCTGATGGTAGTTTGTATTTCTGTGGGGTTGGTGGTGATATCCCCTTTATCATTTAAAATTGCGTCTATTTGAATCTTCTCTCTTTTTTTCTTTATTAGTCTTGCTAGTGGTCTGTCAATTTTGTTTATCTTTTCAAAAAACCAACTCCTGGATTCACTGATTTTTTGGAGGGTTTTTGGTGTCTCTATCTCTTTCTGTTCTGCTCTGAGCTTAGTTATTTCTTGCCTTCTGCTAGCTTTTGAATGTGTTTGCTCTTGCTTCTCCATTGCTTTTAACTGTCATGTTAGAGTGTCAAATTTAGATCTTTCCAGCTTTCTCTTGTGGGCATTTAGTGCTATCAATTTCCTTCTACACACTGCTTTAAATGTGTCCCAGTAATTCTGGTATGTTGTGTCTTTGTTCTCATTGGATTCAAAGAACATTGTTTTTTCTGCCTTCATTTCGTTATGTACCTAGTAGTCATTCAGGAGCAGGTTTTTCAGTTTCCATGTAGTTGAGCGGTTTTGATTGAGTTTCTTAGTCCTGAGTTCAAGTTTGATTGCACTCTGGTCTGAGAGAGAGAGTTTGTTATAATTTCTGTTTTTTTACATTTCCTGAGGAGTGCTTTACTTCCAATTATGTGGTCAATTTTGGAATAAGTGCGATGTGGTGCTGAGAAGAATGTATATTTCGTTGATTTGGGATGGAGAGTTCTATAGATGTCTATTAGGTACGCTTGGTGCAGAGATGAGTTCAATTCCTGGATATCCTTGTTAACTTTCTGTCTCGTTGATCTATCTAATGTTGACAGTGGAGTGTTGAAGTCTCCCATTATTATTGTATGGGAGTTTAAGTCTCTTTTTAAGTCTCTAAGGACTTGCTTTATGAAGCTGGGTGCTCCTGTATTGGGTGCGTATATATTTAGGATAGTTAGCCCTTCCTGTTGAATTGATCCCTTTACCATTATGTAATGGCCTTCTTTGTCTCTTTTGATCTTTGATGGTTTATAGTCTGTTTTATCAGAGACTAGGTTTGCAACCGCTGCTTTTTTTTGTTCTCCATTTGCTTGGTAGATCTTTCTCCATCCCTTAATTTTGAGCCTATGTATGTCTCTGCATGTGAGATGAGTCTCCTGCAGACAGCAGACTGATGGGTCTTGACTCTTTATCCAGTTTGCCAGTCTGTGTCTTTTAATTGGAGCATTAGTCCATTTACATTTAAGGTTAATATTGTTATGTGTGAACTTGATCCTGCCATTATGATATTAAATGGTTATTTTGCTCGTTAGTTGATGCAGTTTCTTCCTAGCCTTGATGGTCTTTACATTTTGGCATGTTTCTGTAATGGCTGGTACTGGTTGTTCCTTTCCATATTTAGGGCTTCCTTCAGGGTCTCTTGTAAGGCAGGCCTGTTGGTGACAAAATCTCTAAGCATTTGCTTATCTGTAAAGGATTTTATTTCTCCTTCACTTGTGAAGTTTAGTTTGGCTGGATGTGAAATTCTAGGTTTAAAATTCTTTTCTTTAAGAATGTTGAATATTGGCCCCCACTCTCTTCTGGCTTGTAGAGTTTCTGCCGAGAGATCTGCTGTTAGTCTGATGGGCTTCCCTTTGTGGGTAACCCGACCTTTCTCTCTGGCTGCCCTTAAGATTTTTCCTTCATTTCAACTTTGGTGAATCTGGCAATTATGTGTCTTGGAGTTGCTCTTCTCGAGGAGTATCTTTGTAGTGTTCTCTGTATTTCCTGAATTTGAATGTTGGCCTGCCCTACTAGGTTGGGGAAGTTCTCCTGGATGATATCATGAAGAGTTTTTTCCAACTTGGTTCCATTTTCCCCCTCACTTTCCGGCACCACAATCAGATGTAGATTTGGTCTTTATACATAATCCCATACATCTTGCAGGCTTTGTTCATTTCTTTTTCTTCTTTTTTCTTTTGGTTTCTCTTCTCGCATCGTTTCATTCATTTGATCCTCAATCTCTGATACTCTTTCTTCCAGTTGATCGAGTCAGTTAATGAAGCTTGTGCATTTGTCATGTATTTCTCGTGTCATGGTTTTCAACTTTGTCATTTCATTTATGACCTTCTCTGCATTAATTATTCTAGCTGTCAATTCTTCCACTCCTTTTTCAAGATTTTTTGTTTCTTTGCTCTGGGTACGTAATTCTTCCTTTAGCTCTGAGATGTTTGATGGACTGAAGAAGTCTTCTCTCATCTCGTCAAAATCATTCTCTGACCAGCTTCGATCCGTTGCTGGCGATGAGCTGCGCTCCTTTGCAGGGGGCGATGCGCTCTTATTTTTTGAATTTCCAGCGTTTCTGCCCTGCTTTTTCCCCATCTTTGTGGTTTTATCTGCTTCTGGTCTTTGATGATGGTGATGTACTGTTGGGGTTTTGGTATAGGTGTCTTTCCTGTTTGATAGTTTTCCTTCTAATAGTCAGGACCCTCAGCTGTAGGTCTGTTGGAGATTGCTTGAGGTCCACTCCAGACCCTGTTTGCCTGGGTATCAGCAGCAGAGATTGCAGAAATAGAATATTGCTGAACAGCTAGTGCACCTGTCTGATTCTTACTTTGGAAGCTTCCTCTCAGGGGTGTACTCCACCCTGTGAGGTGTGGGGTGTCAGGCTCCCCCTAGTGGGGGATGTCTCCCAGTTAGGCTACTCAGGGATCAGGGACCCACTTGAGCAGGCAGTCTGACCCTTCTCAGATCTCAACCTCCATGTTGGGAGATCCACTGCTCTCTTCAAAGCTGTCAGACAGAGTCGTTTGTCTCTGCAGAGGTTTCTGTTGCTTTTTGTTGTTGTTGTTCAGCTGTGCCCTGTCCCCAGAGGTGAAGTCTACAGAGACAGGCAGGTTTCCTTGAGCTGCTGTGAGCTCCACCCAGTTCCCGCTTCCTAGCGGCTTTGTTTACCTACTTAAGCCTCAGCAATGGCGGGCACCCCTCCCCCAGCCTCGCTGCTGCCTTGTGGTTAGATCACAGACTGCTGTGCTAGCAATGAGGGAGGCTCTGTGACCATGGGACCTTCCTGGCCAGGTGTGGGATATAATCTCCTGGTGTGCCCTTTTGCTTAAAGCACAGTATTGGGGTGGGAGTTACCCGATTTTCCAGGTGTTGTTTGTCTCAGTTCCCCTGTCTAGGAAAAGGGTTTCCCTTCCCCCTTGCGCTTCCCAGGTGAGGCGATGCCTCTCTTTGCTTCAGCTCTCGCTGGTCGGGCTGCATCAGTTGACCAGCACTGATTGTCTAGCACTCCCTAGGGAGATGACCCCAGTACCTCAGTTGAAAATGCAGAAATCACTGGACTTCTGTGTCGCTCATGCTGGGAGTTGGAGACTGGAGCTGTTCCTATTCGGCTGCCTTGCTCCGCAACCCCCGTGATTTTTGAATTCACCTCACACAGCAACACAATCCTTTTCCTTCCACAGTTTGGTAACACTCTTTTTGGGGAATCTGACTAGGGATACTCTGGATCGCATTGAAGCCTACATTGTCAAAAGAAATATTCTCAGATAAAAACTAGAAAGAAGGTTTCTGAGAAACTAGTTTGTGATTTTTGAATTACTCTCACAGAGTTACACCTTTCTTTCATGGAGCAGTTTGTTAGCACTCTTTTTGGGGAATATGATAAGGGATACCTTGGATCGCAATAAAGGCTATGGTGACAAAGGAAATATCCTGAGATAAAAAATAGAAAGAAACTTTCTGAGAAACTTCTTTGTAATGTGTGAATTCATTTCACAGATTTACACATTTCTTTCCATGGAACAGTTTGCTAACATTGTTTTCATGTAATCTGCAAGGGGATATTTGGGAGTGCATTGAGGCCTATGGTGAAAAACGAAATATTCTCAGATATAAACCCAAAAGGAGTGTTCTGAGAAACTGCTTTGTGATGTGTGACTTCATCTCAGAGAGATACATTGTTCTTTTGATTCAGCAGTTTGCTAACACAGTTTTCTTGGAATCTGCAGTGGTATAATTCGGAGTGCATTGAAGCCTATGATGAGAAAGTAATATCTTCAAATAAAAACAGAAACAAGCTTTCTGATGAACTGCTTTGTTATGCATGAATTCAATTCATACAGTTACAACATTATTTTCACTGAGCTGATTGAAAACTCTGTTTTCATTGAATCTGGAAAGGGATATTTGGGAATACATTGAGGCCTATGGTGAAAAAGAAAATATCCTCAGAAAAACCTAGAAAAAGCTTTCTGAGAAACTGATTTTTGATGTTTGAATTGATCTCACAGAGTTATGCCTTTCTTTTCATGGAGCAGATTGCTAACACTGATTTCGTGGAATCTGCAAAGGGATATTCGCGAGTGCATTGAGGTCTACGGTGTCTACGGTGAAAAAGGAAATAGCCTCAGACAAAACTAGAAAGAAGCTTTCTGAGAAACTGTTTTGTGATTTCTGAATTCATCTCACAGAGTTACATGCTACTTTTCATGGAGCAGTTTGATAGCACTGTTTTTGGGGAATCTGAGAAGGGTTACTTTGGATTACATTGAAGCCTATGGTGACATTGGAAATACCCTCAGTTTAAAAGTAGAAAAAAGCTTTGTGAGAAACTGCTTTGTGATGTGTGAATTCATCTCACAGGGGTACACTGTTTTTTTCACTGAGCAGATTTCTAACACAGTTTTCATGGAATCTGCAATGGGATATTTCAGAGCACTTTGAAGCTTATGGTGACAAAGGAAATATCCTCAGAAAAAAACTAGATGGTAGTTTTCTGTGAAACTAATTTGTGATGTATGTATTCATCTCATAAGGTAACACATTTCTCTTCATGGATCAGTTTGCTAACACTATTTTCCTGGAATCTACAAAGGAATATTTGGGAGTGAGTTGAGGCCTATGGTGAAAAAGGAAATATCCTCTGAAATAAACTAGAAAGAAGCTTTGTGAGAAATTGCTTGGTGATGTGTGTATTCATCTCCCAGATTTACAGTGCTCTTTTCTTAGAGCAGTTTGCTAACACTGTTTTCTTGGATTCTGTAATCTGGTATTTTGGAGTGCAGTGAAGGTTTGGGTAAGAAAGGAAATATCCTCATATAAGGAGTAGAAAGAAACTTTATAAGAAACCACTTTGTGATGTGTTAATTCACCTCACAGAGTTACAACATTCTTTTCATCAATCAGATTGGTAAAACTGGTTTTGGGGAAACTGAGAAGGAATATTTTGGACCTCATTGAAGCCTATGGTGACAAAGGAAATATCCTCAGATAAAAACTAGATATAAGCTTCCTGAGAAATTTTTTTGTGATGTGTGAATTCATCTCCCAAAGTTACACCATTATTTTCATGGAAACTTTGCTAACACTGTTTATGGGGAATCTGCAATGGGATATTTCGGAGTGCAATGAGGCCTACAGTGAAAAAGGAAATATCCTGCTTTAAAACCAATAAGAAGCTTTCTAGGAAACAGCTTTGTGATGGGTGAATTCATCTCACAGAGTTACACCTTCCTTTTCTTATTCCAGTTTGCTAACACTGGTTTTGTGGAATCTGCAATAAGATATTTGGGAGGGCAATGAAGCCTGTGATAACAAACGATTTATCCTCAGAACAAAAAACCAAAAAGAAGCTTTATGTGAAACTGCGTTGTGATGTGTGAATTCGTCTCACAGAGTTACACCTTTCTTTTCATGGAGGAGTTTGTTTGCAGTGTTTTTGGGGAGTCTAAAAAAGGATATTTGGGAACACATTGATTCATATAGTGAAAAAGGAAATATCTTCAGATAATATGTAGAAATAAGGTTTCTGAGAAACTGCTTTGTGATGTTTGAATTCATCTCACAGTTACACCATTGTTTCCTTGAGCAGTCTGATAACATTGGTTTCATGGAATCTGTGATAGGATAAATGGGAGCGCATTGAAGCCTAAGATGACGTAGGAAATATCCTCAGATAAAAAAAAAACAAAAACGAAGTTTTCTCAGAAACTGCTTTATGATGTGTGAATTCATGTCACAGAGTTACACCAATCTTTTCATTCAGAAGTTTGCTAGCACTTTTTTCTTTTAATCTGCAATGGGATATTTGGCAGCACATTGAGGACTATGGTGAAAAAAGGAAATATCCTCAGATATAAACTAGAAAAAAGCTCTCCCAGAAACTACTTTGTGATGTGTGAATTCATCATACACAGTTGCACTGTTCTTTTCATTGAGCAGTTTGATAACCCTGTTTGCGTGGAATCTTCAAAGGGATATTTGGGAGCTCATTCAAGCCTAAAGTGAAAAAGGAAACTCCCTCAGATAAAAACGAGAAAGAAGCTTTCTGATAAACTGCTTTGTGATATGTGATTTCATCTCACATATTTATACCATTTTTTTCATGGAGCAGTTTGCTAACACTGTTTTTGTGGAATCTGCAAAGTGATATTAGGGAGTACAAATATCCTCAGAAAAAATCTAGAAAAAATCCTTCTGAGAAACTTCTTCGTGATGTGTGAATTCATCTCACAGAGTTACACGGTTCTTTCCTTGAGCAGTCTGATAACACTGGTTTCGAGGAATTTGTAGTGGGATAATTCGGAGGGCATTGTAGCCTATGGTGACAAAGGAAATATCCTTAGGTAAAATCCAAGAGGAAGCTTTCTGAATATCTGCTTTGTGATGTGTGAATTCATCTCACAGAGTTACACTGTTCTTTTCATTGAGAAGTTTGCTAGCACTTTCTTTGTTTAATCTGCAATGGGATATTCCAGAGTGCATTGAGGAATATGGTGAAAAGGAAATATCCTCAGAGAAAACTAGAAAGACGTTATAAGAGAAACATTTTTGTGATACGTGTACTCATCTCACAGAGTTACACCATTCTTTTCATGGAACAGTTTCACAGCATTGTTTTTGGGGAACCTGAGGATGGATATTTTGGGTCACATTGAAGCGTATGGTGACCCCTACAGTAATATCCTCAGACAAAATCCAAAAAGAACATTACTGAGAATCTGCTTTGTGATGTGTGAATTCAACTCACAGATTTGTACCTTTCTTTTTATGGAGCAGTTTTCCAACACTATTATCATGGAATCTGCAAAAAGATATTCGTGAGTGCATTGAGGCAAATGTTGAAAAAGCAAATATCCTCAGAGAAACACTAGAGAAGATCCCTGAGAAACTGTTTTGTGATTTGCGAATTCATCTCACAGTGTTACATAATTCTTTTCATGGAACAATTTGGGAGCACTGTTTTGGGGGAATCTGAGAAAGGATATTTTGGATCACAATGAAGCCTATGGTGACAAAGGAAATATACTCAGATAAAAACTAGAAAGACACTTTCTGAGAAAGTTATTTGTGATGTGTTTTTGCATCTCACAAGGTTACACTTTTCTTTTCGTGGAGCAGTTTTATAACACTGTTTTCATGGAATCTGCTAAGGGATATTAGGGAGAGTATTGAGACCGATAGTGAAAAGATAAATATCCTCAGATAAAAATTAGAAACAAGCATTCTAAGAAAGTGTTTGTGACGTGTGAATTCATCACACAGAGTTACAACTTTCTTTTCATTGAACAGTATGATAGCACTGTTCTCGTGGAATCTGCAGTATGATACTTGGGAACAGATTGAAGCCGATGACAATAAAGGAAATATCCTCAGATAAAAACCAAAAAGAAGCCTCCTGAGAAACTGCTTTATGATGTGTGAGTTCATCTGACAGAATTACACTGTTCTTTTCTTTGAGAAGTTTGCTAACATTGTTTCCTTGGAATCTGCAATGGGATATTTTGGAGCACATTGAAGCTTATGGTGACAAAGAAAATATCTTCAGAAAAAATATAAAGAAGCTATCTGAGAAACTGCTTTGTGATTTTTGAATTCATCCCATAGAGTGACATGACTCTTTTCATGAGGCAGCTGGTTAGCACTATTTTTGGGGAATCTGAGAAGGCGTATTTTGGGCTGCATTGAAGCCTATGGTGAAAAAGTGAATATCCTCAGATAAAAACTAGACAGAAGTTTCTGAGAAAATTCCTTGTAACGTGTGAATTCATCTCATAGAGTTACACCTTTATTTTCATGGAGCAGTTTCCAACACTGTTTTCATGGAATCTGCAAGGGTATATTTGGGAGCGCATTGAGGCCTTTGGTGAAAAAGGAATTATCCTCAGATAATAAATTGAAAGAAACTTTCTGAGAAACTGCTTTGTGATGTGTGAATTCATCTCACAGCGTTACACTGTTCTTTTCATTGAGTTGTTTGAAAGTACTCTTTTCTTGGAATCTGCAATGTGATATTACAGAGCTCATTGAAGCTTGTATGACAAAGGAAATATCCTCAGTCAAAAACCAGAAAAAAGATTTCTGAGAAACTGCTTTGTAATTTGTGACTTCTTCTCACAGAATTACATGATGCTTTTCATGGAGCATTTTGTTAGCACTGTTTTGGTGAATCTGAGAAGGGATATTTTGGATCACATTGAAGCTTATGGTGACAAGGGAAATATCCTCTGATAAAAAGTAGAAAGAAGCTTTCTGAGAAATTGCTTTGTGATGTGTGAATTCATCTCACGGATATACACTTTCATTGATCAGTTTGCTAACACTGTTTTCTTGGAATCTCCAATTTGATATTTCAAAGTGCATTGAATCTTATGGTGACAATGGAAATATCTTCATATAAAAATTAGAAAGAAGCTTTCTGAGAAACCACTTTGTGAGTTGCAAATTCACCTAACAGAGTTACACGATTCTCTTCATTGATCAGTTTGGTAGCATAGTTTTTGAGGAATTTTAGAAGGGATTTTTGGATCGCATTGAAGCCTATGGTGATAAAGAAACATTCTCAGATAAAAACTAGAAGGAAGATTTCTGAGAAAGTTCTTTGGGATATGTTTTTTTTTTTTTTTCATCTGAGGAAGTTACACCTTTCTTTTCCTGGAGCACTTTGATAACACTCTCTTTGTGGAATCTTCAATAAGATATTTAGGAGTGCTTTGAAGCTTGTGGTGACAGAGGAAATATCCTCAGATAAAAACCAAGAGGAAGTTTGCTGAGAAACTGCTTTGAGATGTTTTAATTCACCTCAGAGTTACACTGTTTGTTCATTGAGCAGTTTGCTAACATTGTTTTCATGGAATCTGTAATAGGATATTTTGGAGCACATTGAAGCTTATGGTGACAAAGGAAATATCTTCAGACAAAAACTAGAAAGAAGCATTCTGAGAAAAAACTTTGTCACAGAGTTACACGATTTTTTCACGGGACAGTTTGTTAGCACTGTTTTTGGAGAATCTGAGAAGGGATATTTTGGATTGCATTGAAGCCAGTGGTGACAAAGGAAACATCCTTAGATAAAAACTAGAAAGAAGCTTTCTGAGAATCTTCTTTGTGATGTGTGAAATTATCTCACAGAGTTACACCTTTCTTTATATGGTACAGTTTACTAACAGTTTTCATGGAATCTGGAAAGGGAAATTTGGGAGCACAATGAGTCCTATAGTGCAAAAGGAAATATCCTCAGATAAAAAGGAGAAAGAAGCTTTCTGAGAAACTTCTTTGTGATGTGTGAATTCATCTCACAGAGTTACACCTTTCTTTTCATGGAGCCGTTTGCTACCAGTGTTTGTTGGATGTGCAAAGGAGTATTTTGGGAGCACATTGAGGAATATGGTGAAAAAGAAAATATCCTCAGATAAAAATTAGAAAGAAGCTTTCTGAGAAACTGCTTTGTGATGTGTGAATTCATGTCACAGATTTACACTCTTCTCTTCATTTAGCAGTTTTCTAACACTGCTTTCTTGGAATCTGCAATGGGATATTTTGAAGCACATTGAACCTTATGTTCTAAAAGGAATTATCCTCAGATAAGAAATAGAAAGAAAGTTTCTAAGAATCTTATTTGTGACGTGAATTCATCTTACAGAGTTACACCATTCTTTCATGGAGCAGTTTGGTAGCACTAACTTTTGTGAATCTGAAAAGGGATATTTTTTATCTCATTGAAGCCTATGGTGACAATCAGAATATTTGGAAAATTGTGAGCAACATGAGGCCTATGGTGACAAAGGAAATATCCACAGGTAAAAACTAGAAAGAATCTTTCTGAGAAACTGCTTCATGATGTGTGAATGCATCTCACAGAGTTACACCTTTGTTTTCAAGAAGAAGTTTGCTAACACTATTTTCGTGAAGTCTTCAAAGGAATATTCCAGAGCACATAGAGGCCTATGGTGGAAAAGGAAATATCCTCAGATAAAACTAGAAAGAATCTTTCTGAGAAACTTGTTTGTTATTTGTGAATTCGTCTCACAGAGTTACACCTTTCTTTTAATGGAGCAGTTTGCTAACACTGTTGTGGTGGAATCTGCAAAGAGATATTTGGGAGTGCATTGTGCTCAAGTGTATAAAATGAAGTATCCTCAGATAAAAACTAGAAAGAAGCTTTCTGCGAAAGTTCTTTGTGATGTGTGAATACGTGTCATAGAGTTACATCTTTTTTTTCAAGGAGCAGTTTGCTAACACTGTTTCACGAAATATAAAAAGGGATATTTGGGCGCACATTGAGGCATATGGAGAAAAACGAAATATCCATAGATAAAAACTAGAAAGAATATTTCTGAGAAACTGCTTTGTGATGTGTGAATTCATCTCACAGTGTTACACTGTTCTTTTCATTGAGCAGCTTGCTAATGCTGTTTTCTTCGAATCTGCAATGGGAAATTTGGAGTGCATTGAAGCTTATGCTGACAAAGGATATATCTCCATATAAACCTAGAGGAAAGCTTTGTGACAAACCGCTTTGTGATGTTATAATTCACTTCACAGAGATACACGATTCTGTTCACGAATTGATTTGGTAGCACTGCTTTTGGGAATCTGAGAAGAGATATTTTGGAAAGCATTGAAACCTATGGTGAAAAGGAGAAATCCTCAGATAAAAATTAGAAAGAAGTTCTCTGAGAAACTGCTTTGTGATGTGTGAATTCATCTCACAGAGTTACACAATTCTTGCAGCAGTTTGCTAACACTGTTTTCATTGAATCTGCAATAGGAAATTTGGGAACGCATTGAAGCATATGTTGAGGTAGGAAATATTCTCACATGAAAACCAAAAAGAAACTTTTGTGAAACTGCTGTGTGATTTGTGAATTCATCTGACAGAGTTACATTGTTCTTTTCATTGAGAAGTTTGCTAATACTATTTTCATGGCACCTGCAGAGGAATATTCTTGAGCTCTTTGAGGCCTATAGTGAAAAAGGAAATATCCTCAGAAAAAAACTAGAAAGAAGCTTTCTGAGAAACTGCTTTGTGATTTGTGAAGTCCTCTCAGAGAGTTACACCTTTTTTTTCGTGGAGCAGTTTGGTAGTACAGTTTTCGTGGAATCTGTGAAGGGATATTTGATATCGCGTTGAAGCCTATGGTGAACAACGATATACACTCAGATAAAAAGTAGAAACAAGCATTATGAGAAAGTTATCTGAGAAGTGTGATTTCATCTCACAGAGTTACAACTTTTTTTCATGGAGAAGCTTGCTAACACTGTTTTCATGGAATTTGCAAAGGGACATTTTGGAGCACATTGAGGCCTATAGGGATAAAGGAAATATACTCAAATGAAAACTACCGAGAAGCTGAGAAGGACATTTTGGATCACCTTGATGCCTATGGTGACAAATTAAATATCCTCAGATAAATAGTAGAAAGAAGCTTTCTAAGAAACTTCTTTGTGTTTGTGAATCCATCTCACAGAGTTACACATGTCTTTTGATGGAGCAGTGCTAATGCTGTTTTTGTGGATTCTGCAAAGTGATATATGTCAGTGCATTGAGGCCTATAGTGAAAAAGGAAATATCCTCAGATATAAGTAGAAAGAAACTTTCTGAGAAACTGCTTTGTGTTGTGTCAATTCATCTCACAAAGTTACACCGTTCTTTTCATTGAACAGTTTGCTAACACGGTATTCTTGTTATCTGCAATAGGAGCGCATTGAAGCTTTTGGTGAGAAAGGAAATATCCTCAGGCAAAAACCAGAAAGAAGCTTTGTGAGAAACTGCTTTGTGAGATGTTTCCTGTGAGAAACTTGTGAGAAACTCACAGAGTTACATAATTCTTCTCATGGATCAATTCGGTAGGACTATTTTTGTGGAATCTGAGAAGGGATACTTTACATTGCTTTGAATCCTATGGTGACAAAGGAAATATCCACAGAAAAAAACTAGAAAGAGGCTTTCTGAGAAAGATCTTCATGATGTGTCAATTCATTTCAGAGAGGTACAGCTTTCCTTTCATGGAGGAATTTGCTAACACTGTTTTCGTGGAATTTGAAAAGGGATATTTGGGAATACATTAAGATCTATGGGGAAAAAGCAACAAACTTCAGATAAAAACTAGAAAGAAGTATTCTGAGAAACTGGTTTGTGATGTGTGAATTCATCTTACAGAGTTACACTGTACCTTTCATTGGACATTTTCTTAACCCTGTTTTCATGGAATTCGCAATGGGATATTTCAGAGAGCACTGAAGCTTATGGTGACAAAGGACACATCCTCAGACAGAAGTTCAAAAGAGGCTTTCTGAGAAACAGCTTTGTGATTTGTGAATTCATCTCACCAAGCTACCCGATTATCTACATGGGACAATTTCATAGCATTCTTTTTCGGGAATCTGAGAAGCGATATTTTGGATTGCATTGAAGCGTATGATGAAAACTGAAATATCCTCAGGTAAAAACTAGAAAGAAGCTTTCTGAGAAACTGCTTTGTGATGTGTGAATTCATCTCACAGTGTTACATGGATCTTCTCAGTGAGCAGATTGCTAACACTGCTTTCTTGGAATCTGCAATGGGATATTTTGGACCACATTGAAGCTCATGGTAACAGAGGAAATTTCCTCATAGAATAAGTAGAAAGAAGCTTTCTGAGAAATCGCTTTGTGATATGTTATTTTATCTCACAGAGTTACACGAATCTTTTCCTGGATTAGTTTGGTAGCACTGTTTTTGGGGTATGAGAGAAGGTATATTTTGGATCACATTGAGGCCTATGGTGAAAAAGGAAATATCCTCAGAAGAAAACCAGAAATAAACTGTCTGAGAAAGTTCTTTGTGGTATGTGAATTCACCTCACAGACTTACACGTTTCTTTTGGTGGAGCAGTTTGCTAACACTGTTTTCCTGTAATCTGCAAAGGTATATTTGGAAGCGCATTGAGGCCGATGGTGAAAAACTAAATACTCACAGATAAAAATTACAAAGAAACACTTTGAAAAACTGCTTCGTGATATGTGAATTCATGTCACAGAGTTACACTGTTCTTTTCATTGAGAAGTTTGCTAACACTGTTTTTGTGGAAACAGCAATGTGATATTTCAGAACTTATGGTGACAAAGAATAATCCTCAGACAAAAGCTAGAAAGAAGCTTTCTGAGAAACTGCTTCACGATTCGTGAATTCATCTCACAGAGTTACATGATTCTATTCATGCATCAGTTTTCTAGCACAGTTTTTGGGGAATCTGAAAAGTGATACCCTGGTTTGCATTGAAGCCTGTGATGACAAAGGAAATATCCTCAGATAAAAACTAGAAAGCAACTTTCAGAGAAAGTTCTTTGTGATGTGTGAATTCATCTCACAGACATACAGCTTTCTTTTCATCCAGCAGTTTGCCAAAACCGTATTCGTGGAATCTGCAAAGGGATATTTTGGAGCGCATTGAGGTCAATGATGAAAAAGGGAGTATCCTCTGATAAAAACTAGAAAGAAGCTTGCTGAGAAACTGCTTTGTGGGTATTGAATTTATCTCAAAGATTTACACCGCTCTATTCATTGAGCAGTTTGCTAACACTG
Organism: Piliocolobus tephrosceles; assembly: GCF_002776525.5. NCBI lineage: Eukaryota > Metazoa > Chordata > Mammalia > Primates > Cercopithecidae > Piliocolobus > Piliocolobus tephrosceles. Next base: position 49,416 of record NW_022334163.1, on the reverse strand, counting down.
TTTTCATTGAGTCTGCAAAGGGATATATTGGAGTGCATTGAGGCCTTTGGTGAAAAAGGAAATATCCTCAGATAAAAACTAGAAAGAAGCTCTGTGAAAACTGCTTTGTGATGAGTGAATTCACTTTTCATTGAATAGTTTGCTAACACTGATTTCTTTGATTGTGCAGTTTGATATATCAGAGCGAATTGAAGCTTATGGTAACATAAGAAATATCCTCATAGAAAAAGTAGAAGGAAGCTTTCTGAGAAACCACTTTTTGATGTGTTAATTCATCTCACATAGTTACATGACTCTTTTCAGGGAGTGATTCGATACCACTGTTTTTCGGGAATCTGAGAAGAGATATTTTTAATGGAACTGAAGCCTTTTGTGACAAAGGAAATATTCTCAGATAAAAATTAGAAAGAAAGTTTCTGAGAAACTTCTTTGTGATGTGTAAATTCATCTCACAGAAATACACTATTCTTTTCATGGATCAGTTTGGTAGCACTTTTTATGGGGAATCTGAGAAGAGACATTTTGGATCACATTGAAGCCTATGGTGACAAAGGAAATATCTCCAGATGAAAACTAGAAAGAACTTTCTGAGAAAGTTCTTTGTGATGTGTGAATTCATCTGAGAGTGTTACACCTTTCTTTTCATAGAGCCATTTACTAACACTGTTATCGTGTAATCTGCAAAGGGATATTTGGAATTGCTTTGAGACCTATAGTGATAAAGGAAATATCCTCAGGGAAAAACTAGAAAGAACCTTTCTGAGGAACTGCTTTGTGATGTGTGAACTCATATCACACAGTTACCCCATTCTTTTATATATAAATATATATATTTATTATACTTTAAGTTCTAGGGTACATGTGCATAACGTGCAGGTTTGTTACATATGTATACTTGCGCCATGTTGGTGTGCTGCACCCATCAACTCGTCACCACCCGTCAATTCATCATTTATATCATGTATAACTCCCCAATGCAATCCCTTCCCCTCCCTCTCCCCATGATAGGCCCCAGTGTGTGATGTTCCCCTTCCCGAGTCCAAGTGATCTCATTGTTCAGTTCCCACCTATGAGTGAGAACATGTGGTGTTTGGTTTTCTCTTCTTGTGATAGTTTGCTAAGAATGATGGTTTCCAGCTGCATCCATGTCCCTACAAAGGACGCAAACTCATCCTTTTTTTGTGGCTGCATAGTATTCCATGGTGTATATGTGGCACGTTTTCTTAATCCAGTCTGTCACAGATGGACATTTGGGTTGATTCCAAGTCTTTGCTATTGTGAATAGTGCCACAATAAACATACGTGTGCATGTGTCTTTGTAGTAGAATAATTCATGATCCTTTGGGTATATACCCAGTAGTGGGATGGCTGGGTCATATGGTACATCTAGTTCTACATCCTTGAGGAATTGCCATACTGTTAGAGACACAACAAAAAAAAGAGAATTTTAGACCAATATCCCTGATGAACATCAATGCAAAAATCCTCAATAAAATACTGGCAAACCGGATTCAGCAGCACATCAAAAAGCTGATCCACCATGATCAAGTGGGCTTCATCCCTGGGATGCAAGGCTGGTTCAACATTCGCAAATCAATCAACGTAATCCAGCATAGAAACAGAAGCAAAGACAAGAACCACATGATTATCTCAATAGATGCAGAAAAGGCTTTTGACAAAATTCAACAGCCCTTCATGCTAAAAACGCTCAATAAATTCGCTATTGATGGAACGTACCTCAAACCAATAAGAGCTATTTATGACAAACCCACAGCCAATATCATACTGAATGGGCAAAAACTGGAAAAATTCCCTTTGAAAACTGGCACAAGACAGGGATGCCCTCTCTCACCACTCCTATTCAACATAGTGTTGGAAGTTCTGGCTAGGGCAATCAGGGTATTCAGTTAGGAAAAGAAGAAGTCAAATTGTCCCTGTTTGCAGATGACATGATTGTATATTTAGAAAACCCCATTCTCAGGCCAACATCTCCTTAAGCTGATAAGCAACTTCAGCAAAGTCTCAGGATACAAAATTAATGTGCAAAAATCACAAGCATTCTTATACACCAGTAACAGACAAGCAGAGAGCCAAATCAGGAATGAACTTCCATTCACAATTGCTTCAAAGAGAATAAAATACCTAGGAATCCAACTTACAAGGGATGTAAACGACCTCTTCAAGGAGAACTACAAACCACTGCTCAGTGAAATAAAAGAGGACACTAAGAAATGGAACAACATACCATGCTCATGGATAGGAAGAATCAATATCGTGAAAATGGCCATACTGCCCAAGGTTATTTATACATTCAATGCCATCCCCATCAAGCTACCAATGACTTTCTTCACAGAATTGGAAAAAACTGCTTTAAAGTTCATATGGAACCAAAAAAGAGCCCGCATTGCCAAGACAATCCTAAGTCAAAAGAACAAAGCTGGAGGCATCACGCTACCTGACTTCAAACTATACTACAAGGCTACAGTAACCAAAACAGCATGGTACTGGTACCAAAACAGAGATATAGACCAATGGAACAGAACAGAGTCCTCAGAAATAATACCACGCATCTACAGCCATCTGATCTTTGACAAACCTGAGAGAAACAAGAAATGGGGAAAGGATTCCCTATTTAATAAATGGTGCTGGGAAAATTGGCTAGCCATAAGTCGAAAGCTGAAACTGGATCCTTTCCTTACTCCCTATACGAAGATTAATTCAAGATGGATTAGAGAATTAAATGTTAGACCTATTACCATAAAAACCCTAGAAGAAAACCTAGGTAGGACCATTCAGGACCTAGGCATGGGCAAGGACTTCATGTCTAAAACACCAAATGCAATGGCAGCAAAAGCCAAAATTGACAAATGGGATCTCATGAAACTAAAGAGCTTCTGCACAGCAAAAGAAACTACCATCAAAGTGAACAGGCAACCTACAGAATGGGAGAAAATTTTTGCAATCTACTCATCTGACAAAGGGCTAATTTCCAGAATCTACAAAGAACTCAAACAAATATACAAGAAAAAAACAAACAACCCCATCCAAAAGTGGGGAAAGGATATGAACAGACATGTCTCAAAAGAAGACATTCATACAGCTAACAGACACATGAAAAAATGCTCATCATCACTCGCCATCAGAGAAATGCAAATGAAAACCACAATGAGATACCATCTCACACCAGTTAGAATGGCAATCATTAAAAAATCAGGAAACAACAGGTGTTGGAGAGGATGTGGAGAAATAGGAACACTTTTACACTGTTGGTGGGATTGTAAACGAGTTACCCCATTCTTTAGTCAGCTGTTAGATATCACTGTTTTCATGAAATCTGCAATAAGATATTTTTGAGCACATTGAAGTCTATGGTGACAAAGAAAATAGGCTCAGATAGAAACCAAAAAGAACCTTTCTGAGAAGCTGCTTTGTGATGTGTGAATTCCACTCACAAAGTTACAACATTCTTTTTGTTGATCAGTTTGCTAACACTGTTTTCATGGAAATTGCAAAGGGATACATGGGAGCGCATTGAGGCCTATGGTGAAAAAGGAATATCCTAAGACAAAAACTAAAAAGAAGCTTTTGAGAAATTGCTTTGTGATGTGTGAATTCATCTCACAGTGTTACACTATTCTTTTCATTGAGCAGTTTGCTAAAATTGTTTTTTGGACTGTGCAATGGGATATTTCAGAGTGCATTGAAGTTTATAGTGACATAAGAAATATACACAGATGAAAACTAGAAAGAGGCTTTCTGAGAAAGTTCTTTGTTATGTGTGAGTTCATCTCACAGAGTTACACCTTCTTTCCATGGAGCAGTTTGCTAACACTCCTTTCATGTAATCTTCAAAGGGATATTTGGGAGTGCATTGAGGCCTATGGTGGAAAAGCAAATATACTCACATAAAAACTACAAAGAAGCTTTCTGAGAAATTGCTTTGCATTGTGTGCATTCATGTCACAGATTTACATCATTCTTTTCATTGAGCAGTTTGCAAACACTGTTTTTGTTAAAATGGCAAAGGGTTATTTCAGAGCGCATTGAAGCTTAAGGTGTCAAAGGAAATACCCTCCTATAAAAAATATAAAGAAGCTTTCTGCGAAAATGCTTTCTGATGTGTTAACTCATCTCACAGTGTTACACGATTTTATTCATGGGCCAGTTTGATAGCACTGTTTTAGTAGTATCTGGAAGGAAAATTTTGGAATGGATTGAAGCCTATGGTGACAAAGAAAATATCCTCAGATAAAAACTAGAAAGTAGAATTCTGAGAAGCTTCTTTGTGATGTGTGAATTCATCTCACAGAGTTACACCTTTCTTTCCATGGAGCAGTTTAATAGCACTGTTTTCGTGAAATCTCCAAAGTGATATTTCAGTGAGCATTGAGGTCTTTGGTGAAAAAGGAAATATCCTCAGATAAAAACTAGAAAGGAGGTTTCTGAGAAAGTTATTTGTGACATGTGATGCCATCTCACAGAGTTACACCTTTCTTTCCATAGAGCAGTTTGCTAACATTATTTTCATGATATCTGCAGAGCGATACTTGGGAGCACATTGTGTCCAATGGTGAAATAAGAAGTATCCTCTGATAAAAACTAGAAAGAAGCCTTCTGAGAAACTGCTCTGTGATGTGTGAATTCATCTCACAGAGTTACACTGTTCTTTTCATTGAGCTGTTTGATAACACTGTTTTAGTGGAATTTGCAAGTGATACATGGGAGCACATTGAGGCATATGGTGAAAAAGGAAATATCCTCAGATAAAAATATAGAGAAGCTTTTTGAGAAACTGCTTTGTGATGTGTGAGTTCATCTCACAGAATTAAACTGTTTTATTCATTGAGCAGTTTGCTAAAAGTGTTTTTGTGCAATCTGCAATGAGATATTTTGGAGTGCATCGAAGCTTATGGTTTCAAGGAAATATCCTCAGGAAAAAAAAACTAGAAAGAAGTTTTCTGAGAAACTGCTTTGTTAATAGTGAATTCATCTCACAGACTTACACGATTCTTTTCATGGAGCAGTTTGGTAGCGCTGTTTTTGGGGAATCTGAGATGGGATATTTTGTATTGCGTTAAAGCCTATGGTGACAAAAAATTATCCTCAGATAAAAACTATAAAGAGGCTTTCTGATAAACTTATATTTGATGTGAATTCACTTCACAGAGATATACCTTTCTTTTCATGTAGCAGTTTGCTAAAACTCTTTTGGTGGAATCTGGAAAGGGATATTTGGGAGGACATTAAGGCCTGAGGGAAAAAAGGAAATATCCTCAGATGATAACTAGAAAGAAGCTTTCTGACAAACTACCTTGTGATGTGTGAATTCATCTTACAGAGTTAAACCATTCTTTTCATTGAGCAGTTTGCTAACATTGTTTTCTTGGATTCTACCAAGTGTTATTTCAGAGCGGATTGAAGCTTAGGGTGACAAAGGAAATATCCTCTTATAAACACTAGAAAGAAGCTTTCTGAGAAACTGCGTTGTGATGTGCGAATTCATCTCACAGAGCTACATGATTCTTTTCATGGATCAGTTTGGTAGCACTGTTTTTGGGGAATCTGAGAATGGATATTATGGATCACATTCAAGCCTATGGTGACAAAGGAAATATTCTCAGAGAAAAATTAGAAAGAAGCTTTCTGAGAAAGTTCTTTGTGATGAGTGAATTCACTTCAGAGAATTGCACATTTTTTTTCATGGATCCGTTTGCTAACAGTGTTTTCATGGAATCTGCAGTGGGATATTCCTGAGCGCATTGAGGACTATAGTGAAAAAGGAAATATCCACCGATATAAACCAAAAAGAAGCTTTCGGAGAAACTGCCTTGTGATGTGTGAATTCATCTCACAGTTACACTATTGTTTTCATTGAGCACATTGCTAACACTGTTTTCTTGGAATCTGAAATGGGATATTTTGGATCAATTTGAAGCTTGTGGGTACATAGGAAATATCCTCAGATTTAAACTAGCAGGAAGATTTCTGAGAAGTTTCTTTGTGATGTGTGAATTTATCTTACAGAGTTAAATCATCTTTTCATTGAGCAGTTTGCTAACACTGTTTTCTTGGAATCTGCAATGGGTTATTTCAGAGCAGATTGAAGCATATGGTGACAAAGGAAATATCCTTACATACAAACTAGAAAGAAGCTTTCTGCGAAAATGCTTTATGATGTGTTAATTCATTTCACAGAGTTACCCTATTCTTTTTATGTAGCAGATGGTAGCACTATTTCTGGGGAATCTAAGAGGGGAAATTTTGGATCACATTGTAGCCTATGATGACAAAGGAAATATCCTCAGATAAAAACTAGAAAGTAGCTTTCTGAGAAAGTTCTTGGGAATGTGTGAATTTATCTCAAAGATTTACAACTTTCTTGTTATGTAGCAGTTTTCTAAAACTGATTTTGTGGAATCTGCAAAAGAATATGTGGTATCACAAGGAGGCTTAGAGTGAAAAAGGGTATATACACAGAAAATAACTAGAAAGAAGCTTTCTGAGAAACTGCTTTGTGTTGTGTGAATTCATCTGACAGAGTTACACCTTCCTTTTCATGGAGCAGTTTGATAACACTGTTTTCTTGGATTCTGCAATGGGATAATTCAGAGTGCATCAAAGCTTATGGTGACAAGGGAATATCCTCAGAAAAAAAACTAGAAGGAAGTTTTCCGAGAAACCGCTTTGTGATTTGTGAATTCATCTCACAGAGTTACAGCATACATTTCATGGATCAATTTGGTAACAGTGTTTTTGGGAAATCTGAGAAGGGATGTTTTGGATGGCAGTGAAACCTATGAGAAAAGAAATATCCTCAGATAAAAACTAGAAAGACGCTTTCTGATAAACTTATTTTTGTTGTGTGAATTCATCTCACAGATGTAGACCTTTCTTTTCATGTAGCAGTTTGCTATAACTCTTTTCATGGAGTCTGAAAAGGGATATTTGGGAGGACATTAAGGCCTGTGGTGTAAAAGTAAATATCCTCAGATAATAACTAGAAAGAAGCTTTCTGACAAACTGCTTTGTGATGTGTGAATTCATCTTACAGAGTTACACCGTTCTTTTCATGGAGCAGTTTGCTGACACAGTTTTCATGGAATCTGCAATGTTATATTCTGGAGCGCATTGAGGCTTTTTGTTAAAAAGGAATTATCCTCATATAGAAACTAGAAAGAAGCTTTGTGAGATATCGCTTTGTGATATTTTAATTTATCTCACAGAGTTACATGATTCTCTTCATGGGTCAGGTTGTTACCACTGTCTTTGTGGTGTTTGAGAAGGGATATTTGGGAGTTCATGGACGCCAATGGTGGAAAAATAAATATCCTGAGAAAAAAACGAGAAAGATGCATTCTGGGAAATTTCTCTTGTATGGGTGAATTAATCACACCGAGTTACATCTTTCTTTTCTTTGAGCAGTTTGGTAGCACTGTTTTTGTGGAATCTGAAAAGGGATATTCGGGAGCTCCTACAGACCTACAGTGAAAATGGAAACAACTTCAGATAAAACTAGAGAGATGCTTTTTCTGAAAGGGTTTTGTGATCTGTATTCATCTCATAGAGTTTGAGCTTATTGTTGATTGAGCACTTCGACATTATTGTCTTTGTGGTATCTGAGAGGAGATATTTGGGAGCACATTGAACCCTATGGTGAAAAAGGAAATATCCTCAGATTTAAACTAGAAAGAAGATTTCTGAGAAATTGCTTTGTGATGGTTGAATTCATCTCACAGATTGACACCTTTCTTTTCATTGAGCAGTTTGGTAAATCTGCTTCTGTGGAATCTGCAAAGGGATATTCAGAAGACCGTAGAGTCAAATGGCAAAAAAGTAAATATATTCAAGTAAAAACTGAAGAGAAGCTTTCTGAGAAATTCCTTTGTGATGTGTGCATTCATCTCATAGAGATAAACATTTCTGTTGAGGGAGCACTTTGGCATCACTGTTTTTGTGATGTCCTAGAAGGGATACCTGGGAGTGCATTGAAGCCTATGGTGGAAAAGGAAATATCCTCAGATAAAAGCCAGAAAGAAGCTTCCTGAGAAACTGCTTTGTGATGTGTGAATTTATCTCACAGAGGTAAACTTTTCTATTCATTGCACAGTGTTGTAGCAATGTTTTTGTGGAATCTGCAGAGGGATATTTGGGAATGCATAGAGGCATAAAGAGCAAAAAGAAAATTCTTCAGGTAACAACTGGAGAGAAGTTTTCTGAGAAACTCTTTGTGATGTGTGCATTCAACTCATAGAGCTAAACATTGCTGTTGAGAGAGCACTTTGGCATCACTGTTTTTGTGGTGTCTGAGAAGGAATACTTGGGAGCACATTGAAGCCTATGGTGGAAAAGGAAATAGCCTCATATGGAAACCAGAGAGAAGCAATCTGAGAAAACGCTGTGGTCTATTAATTCATCTCACAGAGTTACACAATTCTTTTCATGGAGCAGTTTGGTAGCACTGTTTTGGGGATATGGGAGAAGGTATATTTTGGATCACCTTGAAGCCTGTGGTGACAAAGGAAATATCCTCAGATAAAACTAGAAAGAAGCTTTCTGAGAAATTTATTTGTGATGTGTGAATTCATCTCACAGACTTAAACTTTTCTTTTCATGGAGCAGTTTTCTGACACTGTTTTCTTGGAATTTGCAATGGGATACTTCAGAGCACATCGAAGCTTATGGTGACAATGGAAATATACTCAGAAAAAACTAGAAGGAAGCTTTCTGAGAAACTGCTTTGGGATTTGTGAATTCATCTCACAGAGTTACACCATTCTTTTCATGGATCAATTTGGTAGCAGTGTTTTTGGGGAATCTGAGAAGGGATATTTTGGATCGCATTGAAACCTATGGTGAAAAAGGAAATATCTTCAGACAAAAGTTAGAAAGAAGCATTCTGACAAACTGCCCTGTGATGTGTGAATTCATCTTACAAAGTTAAACCGTCTTTTCATTGAGCAGTTTGCTAACACTGTTTTCTTGTAACCGCAATGGGTTATTTCAGAGCAGATTGAAGCATAGGGTGACAAAGGAAATAGCCTCATATAAAAACTAGAAAGAAGCTTTCTGAAAAACCGCTTTGTGACGTGTGAATTCACCTCACAGATTTACACAATCCTTTTTATGGATCAGTATGGTAGCAATCTTTTTAGGGATTCTGAGAAGGGATAATTGGTGTCATATTGAAGACTATGGTGACAAAGGAAATATACACAGATAAAAACTAGAAAAAAGCTTTCTGAGAAAGTTATTTGTAATGAGTGAATTTGTCTCACAGAGTTACACCTTTCTATTCATGCAGAAGCTTGCTAACACTGTTTTCATCTAATCTGTAATGGGATATTCTGGAGCACATTGAGGTCTATAAGGAAAAAGGAAATATTCAATGATAAAAACTAAAAACAAGATTTCTGAGAAACTCCTTTGTGATGCGTGAATTCATGTCACAGAGTTAGATTGTTCTTTTCCTTGACCAGTTGGCTTACACTGTTTTCCTGGAATCTGCAGTGGGATATTTCAGAGCACATTGAAGCTTAGGGTGACAAAGGATATATCCTCAGAAAAAAATTAAAAGGAAGTTCCTGAGTGTGATTTGTGAATGCATCCCACAGAGTTACACGATTCTATTCATGGAGCAGTTTGGTAGCACCGTTTTTTGGGAATCTGAGAAGGGATATTTCAGATCACACTGAAGCCTATGGTGACAAAGGAAATATCTTCAGATAAAAGCTATAAGAAGATTTCTGAGAAAGTCCTTTATGATTTGTGAATTGATATCACAGAGTTACAACTTTCTTTTCATGGGGTAGTTTGGTAGCATTTTTTGGGGGGAGTCTGGAAAGGGATATTTTGGATTGCATTGAGCCTCTGGTGACAAAGGAAATATCCTCAGTTAAAAAGTATAAAGAAGCTGTCTGAGAAACTTCTTTGTGATGTGTGAATTCATCTCACAGAGTTACACTTACGTTTCATGGAGCAGTCCGTTAACACTGTCTTTGAGGAACCTGAGAAGGGCTACTTAGGATCACATTGAGGCCTATGCTGATAAATGAAATATCTTCAATTAAAAACGTGAAAGAATCTTTGTGAGAAACTTCTTTGTGATCTGTGAATTCATCTCACAGAGTTACAACTTAGTCTTCATGAAGCAGTTTACTAACACTCTTTTCGTGGAATCTGCAAAGTGATATTTGGAAGCCAATTGAGGCCCATGGTGAAAAAGGAAATATCCTCAGATAATAACTAGAAAGAAGCTTTCCGAGAAATTGCTTTCTGATATGTGAATTCATCACACAGAGTTTCACCCTTCCCTTCTTGTAACAGTTTGCTAACACTGTTGTCGTGGATTCTGCAAAGTGATATTTGGGAGCTCATTGAGGGCTGTGGTGAAAAAGGAAATATCCTCAGATAAAAACTGGAAAGAAGCATTCTGAGAAACTGCATTGCGATGTGTGAATGTAACTCACAGAGTTAGACTTTCTCTAGTCTTTCTTTAGCCTTCTGAGAAACTTCTTGGTGATGTGTGAATTAATCTCACAGAGCTACACCTTTATTTTCATGGAGAAGTTTTCTAACACTGTTTTCATGGAATCTGCAAGGGATATTTAGGAATTCTTGAGGCCTAAATAGAAAATGGAAATATCCTCAGATAAAAATTAGAAAGAAGCTTTCTGATAAACTGCTTTGTGATAGGTGAATTCATCTCACAGGGATATATAGTTCTTTACATTGAGCAGTTTGCTCACACTGGTTTCTTGGAATGTGAAATCTGATATTTCAGAGTACATCGAAGCCTGTGGTGACAAAGGAAATATCCTCAGATAAAATCTAGAAAGAAGATCTCTGAGAAACTTCTGCATGATGTGTAAATTCATCTCACCGAGTTACCCCTTTCTTTTCACAGAGTAGTTTGGTAACATTGTTTTTGTGGAATCTGCAAACGGATATTTGGGAGCGCATACAGTCCAATGGCATAAAAGCAAATATCTTCAGGTAAAAACTGGAGACAAGCTTTCTGAGAATCTCCCTTGTGATGTGTGCATTCATCTCATAGATCTGAATGTTTCTGCTGAGGGAGAACTTTGGCATCACTGTTTTGGTGATGTCTGAGAAGGTATATTTGGGAACGCTTGTAGCCTATAGTGGAAAGGGAAATATCCTCAGACATAAGTTAGAAAGAAGCTTTCTGAGTAATTTGCTTGTGATGTGTGAATTCATGTCACAGAGTTACACCTTTCTTTTCATTAAGTAGTTTGCTAACACTGTTTTCATGGAATTTGCAAAGGAATATTTGGGAGCACAATGAGGCCTATAGTGAATAAGAAAATATCCTCAGAATAGAACTAGAAAGAAGATTTCTGAGAAACTGCTTTCTAATGTGTGAATTTATGTCACAGAATTACATTGTCCTTTTCATTCAGCAGTTTGCTGATACTGTTTTTGTGGAATCTTCAATAGGATATTTTGGAGCACATTGAAGTCTCTCTTGACAAAGGAAATATCCTCAGGTAAAGACCAAAAAGAAGCTTACTGTGAAACTGCTTTGTGATGTGTGAATTCATCTCACAGAGTTACAAAGCTCTTTTCATTCAGAAATTTGCTGAAACGTTTTCTGTTTAATTGGCAATTGGATATTCAGGAGCGCATTGAGGAATATGGTGAAAATGGAAATTTTCCTCAGAGTAAAACTAGAAAGAAGCTTTCTGAGAAACATCTTTGGGATGTGTAAGTTCATCTCACAGTGTTACACCATGCTTTTCATGGAGCAGTTTGGTAACGCTGTTTTTATGGTATCTGAGAATGGATATTTTGGATTCAATACCTAGCATTGAAGCCTAGGTAGACAAAGCAAATATATTAAGACAAAAACTAGAATGAAGCTTTCTAATAAACTCTTTGTGATGTGTGAATTCATCTCACAGAGTTACACAATTCTTTTCTTGCAGCAGTTTGCTAACACTGTTCTTGTGCAATATGCAATGGGATATTTGAGAGTGCTCTGAAACCTATGGTGTCAAAGGAAATATCCTCAGACAAAAAAAACAAAAGGAAGCTTTCTGAGAAACCGCTTTGTGATGTGTTAATTCATCTCACAGATTTACACCGTTGTTTTCATGGAGCAGTTTAGTGACACTGTTTTCGTGGAATCTGCAAAGAGATATTCGCAACCTCATTGAGGCTTATGGTGAAAAAGGAAATATCCTCAGACAAAAACTAGAAAGAAGTTTTCTGAGATTCTGCTTCATGATTTGTAAATTAATCTCACAGAGTTACACGATTCTTTTCAAGGAACAGATTCGTAGCAGTTTTTGGGGAATCTGAGAAGGGATATTTTGGATCGCATTGAGGCCTATGGTGATGAAGGAAATATCTTCAGATAAAAACTAGAAAGTTTTCTGAGAAAGTTCTTTGTGAAGTGTGGATTCATCTCACAGAGTTACACTTTTCTTTTTATGGAGCAGTTTGCTAACACTGTTTTCCTGGAATATGCAAAGGGATATTTTGGAGCACCTTGAGGCCTATTTTGAAAAAGGAAGTATCCTCAGAAATTTTGAAGAAGCGTTCTGAGAAACTGTTCTGTGATGCATGAATTCATCTCACAGAGTTATACACTTTTTGCATTGAGCAGTTTGCTTACACTGTTTTTTGGAATCTGCAATCTGATATTTCAGAGTGCATTGAAGCTTATGGTGACAAAGGAAACATCCACATAGAAAGACCAAAAGGAAGCTTTCAGAGAAACTGCTTTGTGTTGTGTGAATTCCACTTATGGAATTACAGTGTCCTTCTCATTGAGCAGTTTGCTAACATTGTTTTTTGGAATCTGCAATGGGATTTTTCAGAGAACGTTGAACCTTAGGGTGACAAAGGAAATATCCTGAGACAAAACCTAGGAAGAAGCTTTCTGAGAAACTGCTTTGTGATTTGTGAGTTCATCTCACAGAGTTACACGATTCTTTATGTGGAACAGTTTGGTTGCACTGATTTTGGGGAATTTGAGAAGGGATATTTTGGATCGCATTGAAGCCTACAGCAAAAAAGGAAATGTCCTCAGATAAAAACTAGAAAGAAGCTTTCTGAGAAAGTTATTTGTGATGTGTGAGTTCATCTCACAGAGTTACACCTTTCTTTTCATGGAGCAGTTTGATAACACTGTTTTCATGGAATCTGCAATGGGATATATGGGAGCATGTTGAATCCTATGGTGATAAAGGAACTATCCTGAGATAAAAACCAAAAAGAAATTTTCTGTGGAACGGCTTTGTGATGTGTGAATTCACCTCACACCTTCTCTTCTTTGAGAAGTTTGCTAACACTTTTTTTGTTTATTCTTCAATGGGGTATTCGAGGGCATATTGAGGAATATGGTGAAAAAGGAAACATTCTCAGATAAAAATTAGAAAGAAATTTTGTGAGAAAGAACATTGTGATATGTGAATTTATCTAACAGAGTTACACCATTCTTTTCCTGAAGCAATTTGCTAAAACTGTTTTCATGAAATCTGCAAAGGGATATTTTGGACTGCGTTGAGGCGTATGGTGGAAAAGTAAATATCCTGAGATAAAAACTTTGAAGATGCTTTCTGAGAAAATTATTTCTTATATTACTATTCATCTCACAAGATAAATCATCCTTTTCATTGAGCAGTTTGATTACACTGTTTTTGTGGAATATGCAAAGGGATATTCGGGAGTGGGTAGAGGCCAATGTTGGAAAAGGAAACATCTTCAGGTTAAACCTGGAGAGAAAGTTTCTGATAACTCCTTTGTGATGTGTGTATTTACTTCATAGAGGTAAAGATTTCTGTTGAGAGAGCAGTTTGGCATTACTGTTTTTGTGGTGTGCGAGAATGGATATTTGAGAGCTTATGGAAGCCGATGCTGGAAAAGGACATATCCTGAGATGAAAACTAGAAAGAAGCTTTCTGAGAAATTTCTTTGTGATGGGTGAATTCATGACAAAGAGTTACACCTTTGTTTTCTTTGAGCAGTTTGTTAGCACTGTCTTTATGGAATCTGCAAAGGGATATTTGGGAGCTCCTAGAAGCCTATGGTGAAAATGGAAATAACTTCAAATAAAAATCAGAGAGAAGGATTTCAAGAAATGGTTTCGTGATGGGTGTATTCATCTCATGGTGTTTTACATTTTTGTTGATTGAGGAGTTAGGCATAACTGTTTGTGTGGTATCTGAGAGGAGTTATTTTTGAGCACATTGAAGCCTATGATGAAAAAGAAAATATCCTCAGATTAAAACTAGAAAGAAACTTTGTGAGAAACTGCTTCATGATGGTTGAATTCATCTCATAGTGTTAGACATTTCTTTTCATTGAGCAGTTTGTAACACTGTTTTTGTGGAATCTGCAAAGGGATATTTGGAAGCTCATAGAGTCCAATGGTGAAAAAGGAAACATCTTCAGGCAAGAAATGGAGAGAAGCTTTCTGAGAAATTCCTTTGTGATGTGTGCATTCATCTCATGGAGCTAAACGTTTCTGTTTAGGGAGCACTTTGGCATCACTGTTTTTGTGGTGTCTGAGAAGGCATATTTGGGAGTGCATGAAGTCTATGGTGGAAAAGGAAATATCCTCAAATAAAAACTAGACGGAAGCTTCCTGAGGAAGTTGTTTGTGAAGTGTGAATTCATCTCACGGAGTTATACCTTACATTTCATGGGGCAGTTTGCTAACACTGTTTTCGTGGAATATGGAAAGGAATATTTGGGAGTGCATTGAGGCCTATAATGAACAAGGAAATATCCTCAGAGAAAAACTAGAAAGAAGATTTCTGAGAAACTGCTTGGTGATGTGTGAATTCATCTCACAGAGTTACATTGTTCATTCAGCAGTTTGCTAATACTGTTTTTGTGGAATCTGCAATAGCATATTTGGGAGCACATTGAAGCATATGGTTTCAAATGAAATATCCTCAGATAAAAACTGGAAAGAAGCTTTCTGACAAACAGCTTTGTGATGCTTGAATTCATCTCACACAGTTACATGATTCCTTTCATGGAGCATTTTGGTAGTACTGTTTTTCGGAAATCTGAGAAGGGATAGTTTGAATCGCATGGAAAAATATAGTGAAAAGAAATTATCCTCAGATAAAAACAATAAAGAAGCTTTCTGAGAAAGTTCTCTGTGATGCTGAATTCAACTCACAGAGTTAAACCTTTCTTTTCATGAAGCAGCTTGCAAACACTATTTTCGTTTAATCTGCAAAGGGACATTTCAAGCGCTTTTAGGCCTACGGTGAAAAACTAAATATCTTCAGATAAAAACTATAAAGAAGCTTATTGAGAAACTGCTTTGTGATGTGTGAATTCATCACACAGAGTTACACCTTTCTTTTCTTGAGCAGTTTGCTAACACTGTTTTCTTGGCATACGTAGTGGGCTATTTCAGAGTGCTTTTAAAGCATATGTTGACAAAGGAAATATCCTCATATAAAAATTAGAAAGAAGCTTTCTGAGAAACTGTTTTGTGATGTGGTAATTCATCTCACAGAGTTACATGATTCTTTCCTTGGACTAGTTTGGTATCTCCCTTTTTGGTGAATCTGAGAAGGGATATTTCGGATTGCATTGAAACCTATGGCGACAAAGGAAATATCCTCAAATGAAAACTAGACAGAAGCTTTCTGAGAATGTTCTTTGTGACGTGTGAATTCATCTCACAGAGCTACACCTTTATTTTCATGTAGCAGTTTGCTAACACTGCTTTCCTGTATCTGCAGAGGGATATTTGAGAGTGCCTTAGGGCCTATGGTGTAAAAGGCAATATCCTCAGATAAAAACTAAGAAGAAGCTTTCTGATAAACTGCTTTTTGATTGGTGAATTCATCTCACAGAGTTATAGCTTTCTTTTCCTTGTGCAGTTTGGTAGCATTGTTTTTGAGGAATCTGCAAAGAGATTTTGAGGAGCTCCTAGAGGCCTATGGTGAAAAAAATATCTTCAGATAAAAACTGGAGAGAAGGTTTTTGAGAAACTCTTTTGTGATTTGTGTATTCATCTCATAGAGGTAAACCATTTTGTTGATTGTTTGCATCACTCTTTTTGTGGTGTTTGAGAAAGGATATTTGGGAGCACATTGAGGCTGATGGTGGATTAGTAAATATGCACAGATAAAAACTAGACAGAAGCTTTCTGAGAGACTGTTTTGTGATGGGTGAATTCACTAAACAGAGTTAAGTCTTTCTGTTCATTGAGCAGTTTGTTAACACTGTTCTTGTGGAATATGCAAAGAGATATTCAGGAGTCGATAGAGTCCAATGTTGAAAAAAGAAATATCTTCAGGTAAAAACTGGAGAGAATGTCTCTGATAACTCCTTTGTGATGTGTGCATTCATCTCATAGAGGTAAAGCTTTCTGTTGAGGGAGCAGTTTGGCATCACTGTTTTGGGGTGTCTGAGAAAGGATACTTCAGAACGCATGCAAGACAATGGAGGAAAAGGAAATATCCTGAGATAAAAACTGGAAAGGTTACTGAGAAATTTCTTTGTGATGGCTTAATTCATCACGCAGTGTTACAACTTTATTTTCTTTGAGCAGTTTGGTAACACTGTTTTTATGGAATCTGCAAAGGGATACTCAGAAACTCCTAGAGGCCTACGATGGAAAAGGAAATAACTTCAGATAAAAACTAGAGATAAACTTTTTGAGAAACGGTGTTTTGATGTGTGTATTCATCTCAAAATTTTAACATTTTTGTTGGTTGAGCAGTTCGGTATCACTCTTTTTCTGGTATCTGAGAAGAGTTATTTTTGAGCACATTGAAGTCTATGGTGAAAAAAGAAGTATCCTCATATGTAAACTAGACAGAAGCTTTTTGAGAAACTGCCATGTGATGGGTAAATTCATCTCAGAGAGTTACAACTTTATTTTCATTGAGCAGTTTGGTAACACTGTTTTTCTGGAATCTGCAAGGGATATTCAGGAGCGCATAGCATCTAATGGTGAAAAAGGAAATATCTTCAGGTAAAAACTGGAGAGAAGCTTTCTGAGAAACTTCTTTGTGATGTGTGAATTCATCTCACAGAGTTATACATTTCTTTTCATGGAGCAGTCTGCCTATACTGTTTTCACGGAATCTGCAAAGGCATATGTGGGATTGCATTGAGGTCTATGGTGAAAAAGGAAATATCTTCAGATAAACACTAGAAAGAATCTATCTGAGAAACTTATTTGTGATGTGTGGATTCATCTCACAGTGTTACACTGTTCTTTTCATTGAGCAGTTTGCTAACACTGTTTTCTTGGAATTTGCAATGCGATATTTCTTAGCGCAATGAAACTTATAGTGACAAAGGAAATATCCTCAGATGAAAACTAGAAAGATGCTTTCTGAGAAACTGCTTTGTGATGGGCTAATTCGTCTCACAGAGTTGCACCATTCCTTTCATTGAGCATTCTGCTAACACTGTTTTCGTGGAATCTGCCTTAGGATATTTTTGAGCATACAGAAGCCTGTGGTGACAAAGGAAATGTCCTCATATAAAAGTAGAAAGAAGCTTTCTGAGAGACCGCTTTGTGATGTGTTAATTCATCTCATGGAGTTACAGGATTTTTTTCATTTAGCCATTTGGTTGCACTGTTTTTGGGAAATCTGAGAAGGGATATTTCGGACTGCATTGAAGTCTGTGATGACAAAGTAAATATCTTCAGATAAAAACTAGAAAGAAGCTTTCTGAGAAAGTTATTTGTGATGTGTGAATTCATCTACCAGAAGTACACCGTCCTTTACATTGAGCAGTTTGATAATCCTGTTTTCATGGAATCTGCAACAGGATATTTGGGAACGCATTGAATAATATGGTGACAAAGGAAGTATCCTAAGATGATAATCCAAAAAGAAGCTTTCTGAGAGATTGCTTTGTGATATGTGAAATGATTTCACAGAGTTACACTGTTCTTTTCATTGAACAGTTTACTAACACTGTTTTCTTTGATTCTGCAATGGGATATTTTGGAGCACATTGAAGCTTACGATGACAAAGTAAATTTCCTCAACAAAAACTAGAAAGAAGTTTCCTGGGAAACTGCTTTGTGATGGGTCAATTTATGTCACAGAGTTGTATCATTCTTTTCATGGAGCAGTTTGTTAGCACTGTTTTTGTGGAATGTGCAGAGGGATATTTGGGAGTGCTTAGAGGCCTAAATTGATAAAACAAAATTCTTCGGGTAAAAACTGGAGGGAAGCTTTGGGAGAAACCCCTTTGTTATTTGTGTATTCATCTCATAGAGCTAAACGTTCCTTTTGAGGGAGCACTTTGGCAACACTGTTTTTTGTGATGTCTCAGAAGAGATAATTGGGAGCACACTGAAGGCTATGGTGGAAAAGGAAATATCCTCATGTAAAAACTAGAAAAAGCTTTCTGTGAAACAGCTTTATGATGTGTTAATTCATCTCTTGAGTTATGCGATTATTTTCATGGAGCAGCTTGGTGGCCCTGTTTTAGGGGAATCTGATAAAGGATATTTTGGATCACATTGAAGCCTGTGGTGACAGAGGAAATATCCTCAGATAAAAACTAGAAAGAAGCTTTCTGAGAATGGTCTTTGTAATATGTGTATTCATCTAACAGAGTTACACAGTCTTTACTTGGAGCAGTTTGCTAGCACCGTTTTTGTGGAATCTGCAAAGGGATGTTTGGGGTGCATTAAGGCCTTTAGTTCAATAGGAAATATCCTCAGATAAAATTTAAAAGGAAGCTTTCTGAGAAACTGCTTTGTGATGTGTGAATTCATCTCACAGAGTTACGCCATTCTTTTCATTCAGCATTTTTCTAGCAATGTTTTCTTGGAATCTGCAATAGGATATTTGGGAACGCATTGAAGCCTATGGTGGAAAAGGAAATATCCTTAGATAAACATCAAAAAGAAGCTTTCTGAGAAACTACTTCATGATGTGTGAATTTATCTCACAGAATTACACTGTTCTTTTCATTAAGCAGATTGCTAACACTGTTATCTTGGAATTGGCAATGGGATATTTTGGAAGGCATCAAAGCTTTGGGTGACAAAGGAATTATCCTCAGACAAAAACTAGAAAGAAAGTTTCTGAGAAACTGCTTTGTTATTTGTGAGTTCATCTCACACAGTTACACGATTTTTTTCAAGAGCAGTTTGGTAGCACTGTTTTTATGGAATCTGCAAAGGAATATTCGGGAGCTCCTAGAGACCTACAATGAAAAAGGAAATAACTTCAGATAAAACCTGGAGAGAAGCTTTTTGAGAAACGGTTTTGTAATGTGTCTATTCATCTCATACAGTTTAACCTTTTTGTTGATTGAGCAGTTCGGCATCATAGTTTTTGTGGTATCTAACAAGAGATATTTGGGAGCACATTGAAGCCTATGGTGAAAAAGGAAATATTCTCAGATTTAAACTACAAAGAAGTTTTCTGAGAAACAGCTTTGTTGTGTGTGAATTCAACACACAGAGATAAACCTTTCTTTTCATTGAGCAGTTTGGTAACACTGTTTTTGTGGAATCTGGAAAGGGATATTCAGGAACACATAGAGTCTAATGGCAAAACAGGTAATATCTTCAGGTAAAAACTGGAGAGAAGCTTTCTGATAAACTTCTTCATGGTGTTTGCATTCACCTCATAGATATAAACGTTTCTGTTGTGAAAGCACTTTGGCATCACTGTTTTTGTGGTGTCTGAGAAGGGATATTTGGCAACACATTTAAGCCTTTCAGGGGAAGAGGAAATATCTTCACATATAAACTAGGAGGAAGGTTCCTGAGAAACTACTATGTGATGGGTCAATTTAGCTCACAGAGTTACATCATTCTTTCTTATAAAGGAGTTTGTTACCACTGATTTTGTGGAATCAGCATGGGGGGATATTTTGGAGCTCATGGAGGCCTAAGGTGAAAAAAGAAAATTGTTCAGGTAACAACTGGAGAGAGTCTTTTGGAGAAACTCTTTTGTGATATGTTTATTAGTTTCATAGAGCTAAACGTTTCTGTTGAGGGAGCACTTTGGAATCACTGTTTTTGTGGTGTCTAAGAAGGGATATTTTTGCAGTGCATTGAAGTCTATGGTGGAAGAGGAAATATCCCCAGAAAAAAACTGGAAAGAAGCTGCCTGAGAAAATACTTTGTGACGGCTGAATTTTTCCCACAGTATTAAAACTTTCTTTTCATTGCTCAGTTTGGTAGCACTGTTTTTGTTGAATCTGCAATGGGATATTTGGGAGTGCATAGAGGTCTAATGGGAAAAAGGAAAATTCTTCAGGTAAAACCTGGAGAGAAGCTTTCTGAGAAGCTCTTTCATGATGTGTGCATTTGTCTCACAGAGTTAAATATTTCTGTTGAGGGAGCACTTTGGCATCACTATTTTTGTGGTGTGTGAGAAGGGATATTTTGGAGCATATTGAAGTTTGTGGTGGAAAAGGAAATATCCACATACAAAAACTTGAAAGAAGCTTTCTGAGAAACCGCTTTGTGATGTGTTAATTCATCTCACAGGATTACATGATCCTTTTCAAGGAGCTGTTTGGTAGCACTGTTTTTGTTGAATCTGAGAAAGGGTATTTTGGATCTCATTGAAGCCTATGGTGACAAAGGAAATATCCTCAGATAAAAATAAGAAAGAAGTTTTCTGAGAAAGTTCTTTATGATGTGTGAATTCACCTCACAGAGTTACACCTTTTTCTCATGGAACAGTTTGCTAACACTGTTTTTGTGGAATATACAAAGGGATGTTTTGGAGCACATTGAAGCTTATGGTGGAAAACGAAATCTCACAGAGTTACAAGATTCTTTTCATGGAGCAGTTTGGTAGCACTATTTTTGGGGTATCTGAGAGGGGATATTCTGGACCACAATGAACCATAAGTTGACAAAGGAAATACCCTCAGATAATAACTAGAAAGAAGGTTCATGAGAAAGTTCTTTGTGATGGGTGAATTCATCTCAGAGAGTTACAGCCTTCTTTTCATGGAGCAGTTTGCTAACACTGTTTTCATGGAATCTGCAAAGCGAAATTTGGAAGCGCATTGAGGAGTGTAGTGAAAAAGAAAATATCCTCAGATTAAAAGTAGAAAGAATCTTTCTGAGATACTCCTTTGTGATGTGTGAATTCATCTCACAGAATTACACCATTCTTTTCATTGCGAAGTTTGCTCACATTGGTTTCATGGAATCTGCAATAGCATATTTGAGAGCACATTGAAGCCTATGATGACAAAGGAAATATCCTAAGATAAAAACCAAAAGGAAGTTTTCTGAGAAACTGCTTCGTGATGAGTGAACGCATCTCACAGAATTACACTGTTCCCTTCATTGAGAAGTTTGCTAATACTGTTTTCTTTGAATCTACAAGGGAATATTTCGTAGCACATTGAAGCTTTTGGAGATAAAGGAAATATCCTCATACAAAAACTAGAAAGAAGCTTTCTGAGAAACTGATTCATGATGTGTTAATTCACCTAACAGGATTACATGATCCTTTTCATTGATCAATTTGGTAGCAGTGTTTTTGGGGAATCTGAGAAGGAATATTTTGGATTGCATTGACGCCTATGGTGACAAAGAAAATATCCTGACATAAAAACTAGAATGTATGTTTCTGAGTAGGTTCTTTCTGATGTGCTAATTCAACACAAAGTGTTACATCTTTCTTTTCATAGAGCAGTTTGCTAACACTGTTTACTTGGAATCTGCAAAGGGATATTTGGGAGGGCATTGAGGCCTAAGGTGAGAAAGGAAATATCCTCAGACAAAAATTAGAAAGAAAGTTTCTGAGAAACTGCTCTGTGATGTTTTAATTCATCTCACAGAGTTACACTGTTCTTTTCAATGGGCAGTTTTCGGACATTGTTTTCTTGAAATATGCAGTGGGATACTTCGAAGCACATTGAAGCTTATGGTGACAAAGGAAATATCCTGAATTAAAAACTAGAAAGAAGCTTCTGAGACACTGCTTTGTGGTGTGTTAATTCATTTCAAAATGTTACACAATCTTTTTCATTCATCATTTTGATAGTAGTGTTTTTGAGATATATGAGAAGGGATATTTTGTATCATATTGAAGCCTATGGTGACAAAGGAAATATTCTCAGATAAAAACTGGAAAGAAGCTTTCTGAGAAAGCACTTTCTGATGGGTTACTTCATTCCACAGAGTTACACCTTTCCTTTCATGGAGCAGTGCGCAAACACTGTTTCCCTGGAATGTGCAAAGGGATATTTGGAAGCACATTGAGGCCTATGGTGAAAAAGTAAATATCCTCAGATAAAAACGAGAAGTAATCTTTCTGATTAAGTGCATTGTGATGTGTGTATTCATCTCACAGAATTACACTGTTCTTTTCATTGTTCAGTTTGCTAACACTCTTTTCTTGGAAACTGCAATGGGATATTTTGGAGCGCATGGAAGCTTATGGTGACAAAGGAAAAATCCTCATAAAAAAATAGAAAGAAGCTTTCTGAGAAACTGTTTCAGATGTGTTAGTTCACTTCACAGAGTTCCAGGATTCTTTTCAAGATCAGTTTGGTAGCACTGTGTTTGAGAATCTGAGAAGAGATATTTTGGATTGCATTGAAGCCTATGGTGACAAAAAAATTATCCTCAGATAAAAATTATAAAGTAACTTTCTAAGAAAGTTTTTGTTATGTGTGAATTCAGTGCACAGTGTTACATCTATATTTTCCTGGAGCAGTATGCTGACAGTTTTCGTGTAATCTGAAAAGTTATGTTTGGCTGTACCCTGAGGAAGTATGGTGAAAAAGGAAATATCCTCAGACTAAAACAAGAAGATTTCTGAAAAACTGCTTTCTGATGTGTGAATTCGTTTCACAGAGTTACACTGTTCTTTTCATTGAGCAGTTTGCTAACATTGTTTTCTTGGAATCTGCAATGGGATATTTTGAGCACATTGAAGCTTAGGGTAACAAAAGAAATATCCTCAGACAAAAACTAAAAAGTTTTCTGAGAAACTGCTTTGTGATTTTTGAGTTCACCTCATAGAGTTACACGATTCTTTTCATGCAGCAGTTTGATCTCACTGTTTTTATGGAATCTGCAATGTTGAAAAAGGAAATATCCTCAGATTTAAACTAGAAAGAAGTGGATGGTGGAAAAAGAAATATCCCCATAGAAAAACTAGAAAGAAGATTTCCAAGAAATTTCTTTGTGATGGGTGAATTCATCACACAGAGTTACACCTTTGTTTTCTTTAAGCAGTTTGGTAGCACTATTTTTATGGAGTCTACAAAGGGGATACTCTGGTGATCCTAGAGGCCTACGGGGAAAAATGAAATAACTTCAGATAAAAACTTTAGTGAGGCTTTGCAAGAAATTCATCTCACAGACGGACACCCTTCTTTTCATTGAGCAGTTTTGTAACACTGTTTTTGTGGAATCTGCCATGGGATATTCGGCAGCGCATAGAGTCCAATGGCAAAAAAGCAAGTATCTTCAGGTAAAAACTGGAGAGAAGCCTTCTGAGAAACTCCTTTGTGGTGTGTGCATTCATCTCATAGAGCTAAACGTTTCTGTTTAAGGAACACTTTGGCATCACTCTTTTTGTGGTGTCTTATAAGGGATATTTGGGAACGCAT
The DNA here is from genome assembly GCF_002776525.5 of Piliocolobus tephrosceles. NCBI lineage: Eukaryota > Metazoa > Chordata > Mammalia > Primates > Cercopithecidae > Piliocolobus > Piliocolobus tephrosceles. The sequence goes on along the minus strand of NW_022334163.1, from coordinate 25,848 downwards.
TGAAGCCTATGGTGGAGTAGGAAATATCCTCAGATAAAAATTAGAAGGAAGCTTCCTGAGATACTGCTTTGTGATGGGTCAATTTACCTCACAGAGTTAAGTCATTCTTTTCACGGAGTTGTTTGTTAGCGCTGTTTTTGTGGAATCTGCAGACAGATATTTTGGCTCTCATAGGGGCCTGAGGTGAAAAAAGAAATTTCTTCAGGTAATAACTGGAGACAAGCCTTTGAGGAAACTTCGTTGTGATGTGTGCATTCATCTCATAGAGCTCTATGTTTCTGTTGAGGGACACTTTGTCATCACTGTTTTTGTGGTGTCTAAGAAGGGACATTTAGGAGCAGATTGAGGCCTATTGTGAAAAAAGAAATATCCTCAAACAAAACTAGAAAGAAGCTTTCTGAGAAACTGCTTTGTGATGTGTTAATTCATCTCCCAGAGCACAATCCTTTTCTAGGATCAGTTTGGTAGAATTGTTTTTGGGGAATCTGAGAAGGGATATTTTGGATCACATTGAGGCCCATGGTGATAAAGGAAATATCCTCAGACAAAAAACAAAAACAAATTTTCTGAGAAACTGCTTTTTGATGTGTGAATTCATCTCACAGTGTTGCACCATTCTTTTCATTGAAAAGTCTGCTAATACTTTTTTCGTGGAATCTGCAATGGGATATTCTGGAGTGTATTGAGGAATACGGTGAAAAAGGTAATATCTTCAGATAAAAACTGGAAAGAGCTATCAGAGAAACAGCTTTGTGAGGACCGAATTCATCCCACAGAGTTACATCACTCTTTTCATAGAGAACTTTGGTAGCACTGTTTTTGGGGAATCTGAGAAGGGATACTTTGGATCCCAATGAAGCCTGTGGTGACAAAGGAAATATACTCACATAAAAACTAGAAAAAAGCTTTCTGAGAAACTGCTTTGTGTTGTGTGTATTCATCTCACAGAGTTACAAGATTCTGTTCTTGGAGCAGTTTGCTAACAGGTTTTTTTTTTTTTTGTGGAATCTGCAATAGGATATTTGGGAGTGCAATGAAATCAATGCTGATGACGGAAATGTCTTCAGACAAAAACCAAAAAAAAAAGCTTTCTGAGAATCTCCTTGTGATGTGTGAATTCATCTCACAGATTTATACTTTTCTTTTCAGGGAGCAGTGTGCTAACATCACTTTCTCGTAATCTGCAAAGAAATATTTGCGAGCGCAATGAGGCCTACACTGAAAAAGGAAATATCCTGATAAAACTGGTAAGAAGCTTTCTGAGAAACTGCTTTGTGATTTATGAATTCATCTCACAGAGTTACATGATTTTTTCATGGAGTAGCTTGGTAGCACTGGTTTTGGGGAATCTGAGAAGGGATATTTTAGATTACGTTGAAGCCTTTAGTTACAAAGGAAATATCCTCTGATAAAAACTCGAAAGAAGCTTTCTGACAAAGTTATTTGTGATGTGTGAATTCATCTCACAGAGTTACACCAATCTTTTCATTGAGAAGTTGGTAACACTTTTCTCGTGGAATGTGCAATGAGATATTAGGGAGCACATTGAGGCATATGGTGAAAAAGTAAACATCCTCAGATAAAAACTAGAAAGAAGATTTCTGAGAAACCACTTTGTGATGTGTCAATTCATCTCACAGAGTTACCAGATACTTTTCCTGCATCATTTTGGTAGCACTCTTTTTGAGGAGTCTGAGAAAGGATACTTTGGATTGCATTGAAGCCTATGGGGACAATGAAAATATCCTCAGACAAAAACCAAACAGCAGTTTTCTGAGAAACTGCTTTGTGATGTGTAAATTCACCTCACAGAGTAACACCTTTCTCTTCATGAAGCAGTTTGTAAATTCTGTTTTCGTGGAATCTACAATGTGATATTTGTGAGCTAGTTGAGACCTATGGTGAAAAAGGAAATATCCTCAGACGAAAAATAGAAAGAAGCCTTCTGAGAAACTGCTTTGTGATGTGTGAATTCATCTCACACAGTTACACCACACTTTTCGTGGAGCAGTTTGCTAACACCGTTTTCCGTGGAATTTACAATAGGCTATTTTGGAGCGCATTGAAACATATGGTGACAAACGAAATATCCTCAGACAAAAACCAAAAGAAACTCTCTGTGAAACTGCTTTGTGATGTGTGAATTCATTTCACAGAGTTACACTTTTCTTTTCATGGCACAGTTTGCTAACACTGTTCTTGGAGAATTGGAGAAGAGATATTTTGTGTCACATTGAAGCCAATGGTGACAAAGAAGATATCCTCAGGGAAAAACTAGAAAGAAGCTTTCTGAGAAACTTATTTGTGATGTGTGCATTCTTCTCATCGAGTAACACGTTTCTTTTCATGGAGTAGTTTGTTAATACTGTTTTCGTGAAATCTGCAACATGATATTTGGTAGTGCATTGAAACCTATCATGAGAAAGGAAATATAGTCAGATAAAAACCAAAAAGAAGATTTCTCAGAAACTGCTTTGTGACTGGTGAATTCATCTCACAGAGTAACAGTGTTCTTTTCACTGAGGAGTTTGCTAACACTGTTTTCTTGGAGTCTGCAATGCGTTATTTTGGAGCACATAGAAGCTTATGGGGACAAAGGAAGTATCTTCAGATAAAAACTAGAAAGAAGCTTTCCAAGAAACTGCTTTGTGATGTCTGAATTCATCTCACAGAGTTACAAGACACTGTTCATGGAGAAGTTTGTTAACACTGTTTTTGGAGAATCTGAGAGGGGATATTTTGGATCGCTTTGAAGCCTATGATGACAAAGGAAATATCCTAAGATAAAAACAAGATAGAAGTTTTCTGAGAAAGTTCTTCATGACGTGTGAATTCATTTCAAAGATGTACACCTTTCTTTATATAGAGCAGTTTGATAACACTGTTTTCATGTAATCTGCAAAGGGATATTTGGGAGAGCATTGAGACCTATGGTGAAAAAGGAAATATTCTCAGGTAAAAACTAGAAAGAAGCTTTCTGAGAAACTTCTTTGTGATGTGTGAATTCATCTCACAAAGTTACACTGTTCTTTTCATTGAGAAGTTTGCTAACACTGTTTTCTTGTAATCTGCAATGGGATATTTTGGAGTGCATTGAAGCTTATGGTGACAAAGGAAATATCCTCAGACAAAAACTAGAAAGAAGCTTTCTGAGAAAGCTTTGTGATTTGTGAATTCTTCTCACAGAGTTACATCTTTCTTTTCATGGAGCAGATTGATAACCCTGTTTTCATCTAATCTTCAAAGGAATATTTGGGAGTACATTGAGGCCTATGGTGACAAAGGAAATATCCCTACAGAAAAACAAAAAAGGAAGCTTTCTGAGAAACTGCTTTGTGATATTTGAATTGAACACACAGTTACACTGTTCTTTTCGCTGGGAAGTATGCTTACACTGTTTTATTGGAATCTGTGATGGGATATTTCGGAGTGCATTGAAACTCATGGTGACAAAGGAAGTATCCTCAGACATAAACTGAAAAGAAGTTTTCTGAGAAACTGCTTTGTGATTTGTGAATTCATCTCACAGAGTTACATGATTCTTTTAATAGAGCATTTTGGTAGCATTGTTTTCCAGGAATCTGAGAAGTTATATTTTCTATCATATTGAAGCCAATGGTGACAAAGGAAATATCCCCATATAAAAATTAAAAAGAAGCTTTCTGAGAAACTGCTTTGTGATGTATTAATTCATCTCACAGTGTTACACTATTCTTTTCATGAATCAATCTGTTATCATGTTTTTGTGGAATTTGAGATAGGATATTTTGGATCACTTTGAAGCCTATGGTGACAAATGAAATATCCTAAGATAAAAACTAGAAAGAAGGTTTCTGTGAAAGTTCTTTGAAACATGTGAATTCATCTCACAGAGTTACACAATACTTTTCATGGAGCAGTTTGCTAACACTGCTTTCGTGGAATCTGCAAAGGGATATTTGGGAGTGCATTGAGGCCTATAGTGAAAAAAGAAATATCCTCAGTTAAACACTATAAAGAAACATCCTGAGAAAATGCTTTGTGACAGGTGAATTCATCTAACAGAGTTACGCTGTTCTTTATATTGAGTGGTTTGTTAACACTGTTTTCTTGGAATCCGCAATCAGATATTTCAGAGTGCATAGAAACTGATGTTAACAAAGGAAATGTCCAAATATAAAAACTAGAAAGAATGATTCTGAGAAGCCGATTCATAATGTGTTAATTCATCTTACAGAGTTACATGATTCTTTTCATGGATCAGATTTTAGTACTCTTTTTGGGGAATCTGAAAAGGCACATTTTTGATCGCATTGAAGCCTAATGTATCCAAGGAAATATCCTCAGATAAATACTAGAAAGAAGCTGTCTGAGAAAGTTCTTTGTGATGTGTGAATTCCTCTGAGAGAGTTACACCTGGCTTTTCATAGAGCACTTTGCTAACACAATTTTTGTGGAATCTGAAACGGGATATTTGGGAGTGCATTGAACCCTATAGTGAAAACGGAAATATCCTCATAGAAAAACTAAAATGAAACTTTCTGAGAAACCAATTTTTGTTGCATGAATTCAACTCAGAGTGTTACACTGTTATTTTCATTGAGCAGATTTCTAACACTGTTTTCCTGGAATCTGCAATGGGATATTTCAGAGCACCTTGACGCTTATTGTGAAAAAATAAATACCCTCAAACTAAAACTAGAAACTTTCTGAGAAACTACTTTGTTATTTGTAAATTCATCTCACAGTGTTACACAATTCTTTTCATGGATTAGTTTGATATTGCTGTTCTTGGGAAATCTGAGAAGGGATATTTTGGATGCCATTGAAGGTTAAGGTGAGAAATATCCTCAGATACAAACTAGAAAGAAGATTTCTGAGAAATTTCTTTGTGATGCGTGAAAGCATCTCATACATTTACATCTTTCTCTTCATGGAGCTGTTGATAATACTGTTTTCATGGAATCTGCAAAGGGATATTTGGGAGGGCATTGAGGCCTATGGTGAAAAAGGAAATATCCTCATAGAAATACTAGAAAGAAGCTTTCTGAGAAACTGCTTTGTGATGTGTGAAATCAAGTCACAGAGTAACACTGTTCTTTTCATTGAGCAGTTTGCTAACACTGTTTTCTTGGAATCTGCAATGGCATAATTAGGAGCACATTAAAGCTTATGGTGACAAAGCATATATCCTCATGTAAAATTTGAAAGAAACTTCATGAGAAACTGCTTTGTGATGTGTTAATTCTTCTCACATAGTTACATGATCCTTTTCCTGAATCAGTTTGGTAGCGTGGTTTTTGCAGAATCTGAGAATGGATACTTTGGATGGCATTGAAGACTGTGGTGACTTAGGAAATATCTTCAGATAAAAGTTAGAAAGAATGTTTCTGAGAAAGTTCTTTGTGATGTGTGAATTCATATCACAGAGTTACACTGTTCTTTTCCTGGAGAAGTTTGCTAACGCTGTTTTTGTGGAATCAGAAAACGGATATTTGGGAGCTCACAGAGGCCTATGGTGAAATAAGAAATATCCTCTGAAATAAACTAGAAAGAAGCTTTTTGAGAAAATGTTTTGGGATGTGAAATCATCTCACAGAGGTACACTGTTCTTTTCATTTAGCAGTCTGCTAACATTGTTTTCTTGGAATCTGAAACGGGATATTTCAGGGCACACTGAAATTTATGGTGACAAAAAAAGTATCTTCATGTAAAAACTAGTAAGAAATGTTGTGAGAAACCGTTATGTGATGTGCTAATTTATTTCACAGAGTTACATGACTGTTTTCATGGATCAGTTTGGTAGCACTGTTTTTGGGTAAACTGAGAAGGGATATTTTTTATCACATTGAAGAATATGGTGACTAAGGAAATATCCACAGATTAAAAGTAGAAAGAAGCTTTCTGAGGAAGTTCTTCATGATGTGAGAAATCATCTCACAGAGGTACAACTTTCTTTTCATGGAGTAGTTTGCTAACACTCCTTTTGTGGTATCTGCAAAGGGATATTTGGGAACGCATTGAGTCCTATGTTGAAATAAGGCATATTCTCAGTTAAATACTACAAAGAATCTTTCTGAGAAACTGCTTTGTGATATGTGAATTCATCTCTCAGAGTTACACTGTTGTTCTCACTGAGCAGTTTGTTCACACTGTTTTCTTGGAATCTGCAATGGGGTATTTTGGAGTGCATTGAAGCCTACAGTGACAAAGTAAATATAATCACATGAAAATCAAAAAGAAGCCTTCAGAGAAATTGCTTTGTGCTGTGTCAATTCAGCTCATGGAGCTACATTGTTGTTTTTGTTGGTGCAGTTTGCTAACACTGTTTTCCTGGAATTTGCAATGGAGTATATTGGAACAAATTGAAGCTTATGGTGACAAAGGAAATATCCTCAGAAAAATCAAGAAAGAAACTTTCTGAGAAACTGCTTTGTGATTTGTGAATTCATCTCAGAGTTACACGATTATTTTCATGGAGCAGTTTAGTAGCATTGTTTTGGGGAATCTAGGAGGGATATTTTGCATCACATAGAAGCATATTGTGACAAAGTAAATATCCTTAGATAAAAACTAGAAAGAAGTTTTCTGAGAAAGCTCTTTGTGATGTATGAATTCACCTAACAGACTTACACCTTTCTTTTCATGCAGCAGTTTGATAACACTGTTTTCGTGGAATCTGCAAAGGGATATTTGGGAGCGCATTGAGGCCTATGGTGAAAATGGAAATATCCTCAGATAGAAACTAGAAAGGCGCTTTCTGAGAAACTGCTTTTTGATTTGTGAATTCATCTCACAGACTTACAGTGTCCTTTCCATAAAGAAGTTTCCTAACACTGTTTTCTTGGAATCTGCAATCTGATATTTCGGAGTACATTGAAGCTTAGGGTGAAAAAGGAACTACCTTCAAATAAAAACTAGATAGAAGCTTTCTTTTCTTTTTTTTTTTTTAATTATACTTTAAGTTCTAGGGTACATGTGCATAACGTGCAGGTTTGTTACATATGTATACATGTGCCATGTTGGTGTGCTGCACCCATCAACTCGTCAGCACCCATCAATTCATCATTTATATCAGGAATAACTCCCCAATGCAATCCTTCCCCCCTCCCCCCTCCCCATGATAGGCCCCATTATGTGATGTTCCCCTTCCCGAGTCCAAGTGAGCTCATTGTTCAGTTCCCACCTATGAGTGAGAACATGCGGTGTTTGGTTTTCTCTTCTTGTGATAGTTTGCTAAGAATGATGGTTTCCAGCTGCATCCATGTCCCTACAAAGGACACAAACTCATCGTTTTTTATGGCTGCATAGTATTCCATGGTGTATATGTGCCACATTTTCTTAATCCAGTCTGGCACTGATGGACATTTGGGTTGATTCCAAGTCTTTGCTATTGTGAATAGTGCCGCAATAAACATACGTGTGCATGTGTTTTTGTAGTAGCATAATTTATAATCCTTTGGGTATATACCCAGTAGTGGGATGGCTGGGTCATATGGTACATCTAGTTCTAGATCTTTGAGGAATTGCCATACTGTTTTCCATAATGGTTGAACTAGTGGTCAATTTTGGAATAAGTGTGATGTGGTGCTGAGAAGAATGTATATTCTGTTGACTTGGGGTGGAGAGTTCTATAGATGTCTATTAGGTCTGCTTGGTGCAGAGATGAGTTCAATTCCTGGATATCCTTGTTAACTTTCTGTCTCGTTGATCTGTCTAATGTTGACAGTGGAGTGTTGAAGTCTCCCATTATTATTGTATAGGAGTCTAAGTCTCTTTGTAAGTCTCTAAGGACTTGCTTTATGAATCTAGGTGCTCCTGTATTGGGTGCATATATATTTAGGATAGTTAGCTCTTCCTGTTGAATTGATCCCTTTACCATTATGTAATGGCCTTCTTTGTCTCTTTTGATCTTTGATGGTTTATAGTCTGTTTTATCAGAGACTAGGTTTGCAACCGCTGCTTTTTTTTGTTCTCCATTTGCTTGGTAGATCTTTCTCCATCCCTTAATTTTGAGCCTATGTATGTCTCTGCATGTGAGATGGGTCTCCTGCAGACAGCAGACTGATGGGTCTTGACTCTTTATCCAGTTTGCCAGTCTGTGTCTTTTAATTGGAGCATTAGTCCATTTACATTTAAGGTTAATATTGTTATGTGTGAACTTGATCCTGCCATTATGATGTTAACTGGTTATTTTGCTCATTAGTTGATGCAGTTTCTTCCTAGCCTTGATGGTCTTTACATTTTGGCATGTTTTTGCAATGGCTGGTACCGGTTGTTCCTTTCCATGTTTAGGTCTTCCTTCAGTGTCTCTTGTAAGGCAGGCCTGGTGGTGACAAAATCTCTAAGCATTTGCTTATCTGTAAAGAATTTTATTTCTCCTTCACTTATGAAACTTAGTTTGGCTGGATATGAAATTCTGGGTTTAAAATTCTTTTCTTTAAGAACGTTGAATATTGGCCCCCACTCTCTTCTGGCTTGTAGAGTTTCTGCCGAGAGATCTGCTGTCAGTCTGATGGGCTTCCCTTTGTGGGTCACCCGACCTTTCTCTCTAGCTGCCCTTAAGATTTGTTCCTTCATTTCAGGTTTGGTGAATCTGGCAATTATGTGTCTTGGAGTTGCTCTTCTGGAGGAGTATCTTTGTGGTGTTCTCTGTATTTCCTGAATTTGAATGTTGGCCTGCCCTGCTAGGTTGGGGAAGTTCTCCTGGATGATATCCTGTAGAGTGTTTTCCAATTTGGTTCCATTTTCCCCTCACTTTCAGGCACCCCAATCAGACATAGATTTGGTCTTTTTACATAATCCCATACTTCTTGCAGGCTTTGTTCATTTCTTTTTCTTCTTTTTTCTTTTGGTTTTTCTTTTCGCTTCATTTCATTCATTTGATCCTCCATCGCTGATACTCTTTCTTCCAGTTGATCGAGTCGGTTACTGAAGCTTGTGCATTTGTCATATATTTCTCGTGTCATGGTTTTCATCTCTGTCATTTCGTTTATGACCTTCTCTGCATTAATTAGTCTAGCTGTCAATTCTTCCACTCTTTTTTCAAGATTTTTAGTTTCTTTGCGCTGGGTATGTAATTCCTCCTGTAGCTCTGAAAGGTTTGATGGACTGAAGCCTTCTCTCATCCTTCAAAATCATTCTCTGACCAGCTTTGATCCCTTGCTGGCAATGGGCTGTGCTCCTTTGCAGGGGGAGATGCACTCTTATTTTTTGAATTTCCAGCTTTTCTGCCCTGCTTGTTCCCCATCTTTGTGGTTTTATATGTCTCTGGTCTTTAATGATGGTGAGGTACTGATGGGGTTTTGGTATAGGTGTCCTTCCTGTTTGATAGTTTTCCTTCTGACAGTCAGGACCCTCAGCTATAGGTCTGTTGGAGATTGCTTGAGGTCCACTCCAGACCCTGTTTGCCTGGGTATCAGCAGCAGAGGTTGCAGAAGATAGAATATTGCTGAACAGCGAGTGCACCTGTCTGATTCTTGCTTTGGAAGTTTCCTCTCAGGGGTGTACTCCACCCTGTGAAGTGTGGGGTGTCAGACTGCCCCTAGTGGGGGATGTCTCCCAGTTAGGGTACTCAGGGGTCAGGGATCCACTTGAGCAGGCAGACTGCTCCTTCTCAGATCTCAACCTCCCTGTTGGGAGATCCACTGCTCTCATCAAAGCTGTCAGACATAGTCGTTCGCGTCTGCACAGGTCTCTGCTCCTTTAGTGGAGCCCTGTCCCCAGAGGCGGAGTCTACAGAGACAGGCAGGTTTCCTTGAGCTTCTGTGAGCTCCACCCAGTTCGAGCTTCCCAGCGGCTTTATTTACCTACTTAAGCCTCAGCGATGGCTGGCGCCCCTCCCCCATCCTCGCTGCTGCCTTGCGGTTAGATTGCCGCAGACTGCTGTGTTAGCAAGGACGGAGGCTCTGTGGGCGTGGTACCCTCCTGGCCAGGTGTGGTATATATTCTCTGGTGTGGTGGTTACAGGACAGTATTGCGGTGGGAGTTACCCATTTTTCCATGTGTTGTGTGTCTCAGTTCCCCTGGCTAGGAAAAGGGACTCCCTTCCCCCTCACACTTCCCAGGTGAGGCAATGCCTCACCCTGCTTCAGCTCTCGCTGGTCAGGCTGCAGCAGCTGACCCACACGGATTGTCCAGCACTCCCAAGTGAGATGACCCCAGTACCTCATTTGAAAATGCAGAAATCACCGGTCTTCTGTGTCGCTGGCGCTGGGAGATGGAGACTGTATCTGTTACTATTCGGCCATCTTGCTCCGCCCCTCTAGATAGAAGCTTTCTGAGACACCACTTTGTAATGTGTTAATTCATCTCACAGAGTTACACAATTCTTTTCATGGGTGTTTGGTAGCACTGTTTTTGGGGAATCTGAGAACGTCTATTTTGGATCACATTGAAGCCTGTGGTGAAGAAGGAGATGTCCTCAGATAAAAACTGGAAAGAAGCTTTCTTAGAAAGTTTTGTGATGTGTGAATTCATCTCACAGAGCTACACCTTTCTTTTCATGGAGCAGTTTTCTGACACTGTTTTCATGGAATCTGCAAAGGGATATTTCAGAGCCCATTGAGGCCTATATTGAAAAAGTAAATATCCTGAAATAAAAACTATAAGGAGGCTTTATGTGAAACTGGTTTGTGATGTGTGAATTCATCCCAAAGAGCTACTCTGCTCTATTCATTGTCCAGTTTGCTAACACTGTTTTATTTTAATCTGCAATATGATATTTTGGAGTGCTTTGAGGCTTGTTGTGACAAAGGAAATATCCTCATATTAAAACTACAAAGATGCTATCTGAGAAACAGCATCATGATGTGTTAATTCATCTCACAGAGTAACACCATTGTTTTCATGGAGCAGTTTGGCAGGACTGTTTTTGGGTAATCTGAAAAGGGATATTTAGGATATCATTGAAGCCTATGGTGACTAAGGAAATATCCTCAGATAAAAACTAGAAAGAAGCTTTCTGAGAAATTCCTTTGTGATGTGTGAATTCATCACAGAGTTACACCTTTCTTTTCATAGAGAAGTTTACTGACACTGTTTTCGTGGAATCTGCAGATGGATATTTGGGAGGGCTCTGAGGCCAATAGTGAAAAAAATATATACGCAAATAAATACCACAAAGAAGTTTTCGGAGAAACTGCATTGTGGTGTGTGAATTCAGCTCACAGAATTACATGAATATTTTCATGGAGCAATTTGGTAGCACTGTTTTTGGGGAATCTGAGAAGGAATATTTTGGATCACATTGAAGCCTATACTGACAAAGGAAATATCCTCAGATAAAAACTAGAAGGACGCTTTCTGATAAAGTTCTTTGTGATGTGTGAATTCATCTCACAGAGTACCACATTTCTTTTCATGGAGCAGTTTGCTAACAGTTTTCATGGAATTTGCAAAGGGATATTTCTGAGCTTGTTGAGGCCTGTGGCGAAATAACAAAATCGTTACATAAAAACTGCAAAGAAGCTTTCTGAGAAACTAGTTTGTCATGTGTGAATTCATCTCACAGAGTTACACTGTACTTCTCATTGAGCAGTTTGCTAACATTGCTTTCTTGGAATCTGCCATGAGATATTTCAGAGCTGGTTGAAGCTTATCTTGACAAAGGAAATATCCTCATATAAAACCAGAAAGAAACTTTCTGAGAAACCGCATTGTGACGGGTTAATTCATCTCACAGGGTTACACGACTCTTTTCATGGATTAGTTTGTTAGCACTGTTTTTGATTAATCTGAAGAGGACATTTTCGATTGCATTAATGCCTATGGTGACAAACTAAATATCCTCAGATAAAAACTAGAAAGAAATTTCTGAGAAAGTTATTTTTGATATTTGAATTCATCTCACTGGGTTACACCTTTCTTTTCATGAAGCAGTTTCCTAACATTGTTTTCATGGAAACTGCAAAGGGATATTTGGGCGTGCATGAGACCTAGGGTGAAAAAGTAAATATCCTCAAATAAAAAGTAGAAAGAAACTTTTTGAGAAACTTCTATGTGATATGTCAATTCATCTCACAGAGTTACACTGTTCTTGTCATTGAGCAGTTTGCTAAACTCTTTTCTTTGAATCTGCAATCTGATATTTTGGAGTGCATTTAAGCTTATGGAGACATAGGAAATATCCTCATAAAAAAACTAGAAAGAAACTTTCTGAGGAACTGCATTGTGATGTGCTAATTCAATGCAGATAGTTACAGGATGCTTTTCATGGTTCAGTTTGGTAGCACTGTTTTTGGGGAATCTGAGAAGGGATATTTTGGATGACAGAGAAGCCTACAGAGACAAAGGTAATATCATCAGATAAAAACTAGAAAGAATCTTTCATAGAAAGATTTTGTGATGTGTGAATTCATCTCACAGAACTACACCTTTCATTTTATGGAGTAGTTTTCTGACACTGTTTTCGTGGAATCTGCAAAGAGATATTTCAGAACCCTTTGAAGCCTATAGTCAAAAAGTAAATATCCTGAGATAGAAATTAGAAGGCATTTTTCTGAGAAACTGATTTGTGATGTGTGAATTCATCTCACAGAGTTACACCATTCATTTCATTTAGTAGTTTGATAACACTGTTTTCATGCAATCTTCAGTAGGACATTTGGAAGTGCATTGAAGCCTATGGTGACAAAGGGAATATAATCAGATGAAAAGCAAAACGATGCTTCCTGAGAGACTGCTTTGTAAGGTGTGAATTCATCTCACAGAGTCACACTGCACTTTTCCTTGAATAATTTGCTAAGACTGTTTCCTTGGAATCTGCAATCTGATATTTTGGAGTGCATTGAAGATTATGGTGACAAAGAAACAACACTCATATTAAAACTAGAAAGAACGTTTCTTAGAAACCACTTTGTGTTGTGTTGATTCATCTGATAGAGATACATGATTCATTTCAGGTATCAGTTTGGTAGCACTGCTTTTGTGATGTCTGAGAACTGATATTTTGGAGTGCATGGAAGCTGATGGTGGAAAGGAAATATCCCGAGATAAAAACTAGGAATAAGCTTTCTGTGAAATTTCTTTGTGATGAGTGAATTCATCACACAGTGTTAAACCTTTATTTTCTTTGAGTAGTTTGGTAGCACTGTTTTTATGGAATCTGCAATGGGATATTTGGGACCTCCTAGGTGAAAAAGGAAATAACTTCAGATAAAAACTTGAGAGAAGTATTTTGAGAATCGGTTTTGTGATGTGTGTATTCGTCTCAGAGAATTTAACCTTTTGCTGGTTGAGCAATCCATCAGCTCTCTTTTTGTGGTTCCTGAGAAGAGTTATTTAGGAGCACATCGAAGCATATGGTGACAAAGGAAATATAATCAGACAAAAAACAAAAACAAGCTTTCTGATAAACTGCTTTGCGATGTGTGAGTTCATCTCACGGATGCACACTTTTATTTTCATGGAGTTTGCTAATACTATTTTTATGGAATCTGCAAAGGGATATTCACAAGCACATTGAGGCAAATGGTGAAAAAGGACATATCCTCAGAAAAAAAGTAAAAAGAAGCTTTCTGAAAAACTGCTTTGTGATTTGTGAATTCATCTAACAGATTTACACGATTGTTTTCATGGAGCAATTTGGTGGCACTGTTTTTCAGGAATCTGAGAAGGAATATTTTGGATCACATTGAAGCCTGTGGTGACAAAGGATATATCCTCAGATAAAATCTAGAAGGAAACATTCTGAGAAACCTCTTTGTGATGTGTGAATTAACTTCACAGAGTTACACCGTTCTTTTCTTTTTATTATTATTATATTTTAAGTTCTAGGGTACATGTGTATAACGTGCAGGTTTGTTACATATGTATACTTGTGCCATGTTGGTGTGCTGCACCCATCAACTCGTCAGCACCCATCAATTCATCATTTATATCAGGTATAACTCCCAATGCAATCCCTCTCCCCTCCCCCTTCCCCATGATAGGCCCCAGTGTGTGATGTTCCCCTTCCCGAGTCCAAATGATCTCATTTTTCAGTTTCCACCTATGAGTGAGAACATGTGGTGTTTGGTTTTCTCTTCTTGTGATAGTTTGCTAAGAATGATGGTTTCCAGCTGCATCCACGTCCCTACAAAGGACTAAAACTCATCCTTTTTTATGGCTGCATAGTATTCCATGGTGTATATGTGCCACATTTTCTTAATCCAGTTTGTCACAGATGGACATTTGGGTTGATTCCAAGTCTTTGCTATTATGAATTGTGCTGCAATAAACATATGTGTGCATGTGTCTTTATAGCAGCATGATTTATAATCCTTTGGGTATATATCCAGTAGTGGGATGGCTGGGTCATATGGTACATCCAATTCTAGATCCTTGAGGAATCACCATACTGTTTTCCATAATGGTTGAACTAGTTTACAATCCCACCAACAGTGTAAAAGTGTTCCTATTTCTCCACATCCTCTCCAACACCTGTTGTTTCCTGACTTTTTAATGATTGCCACTATAACTGATGTGAGATGGTATCTCATCATTGAGAAATGTGCTTACCCTTTTTTTGTGGAATCTGCGATGGTACATTACAGATTGCATTGAAGCCTATGTTTAAAAGTCAATATCCTCAGATAAAATCTGGAAAGGAGCTTTCTGAGAAACCACTTTTGGATGTGTGAATTCATATTACAGAGATACACTGTTGTTTTCATTGAGCAGTATGATAACACTGTTCTTGTGGAATCTGCAATAGGATATTTGGGAGTGCATAGAAACCTATGGTGACAAAGGAAATATCCTAAGAAAAAAATCAGCTTTCTGAGAAACTTCTTTGTCATTTGGAAATGCAACTCAGAGACTTACACCTTTCTTTTCATGGAGCACTTTGCAAACACTGTATTTGTGGAATCTGCAAAGGGATAGTTGTGCATGCATTGAAGCAAACGGTGAAAAAGGAAATATCTTCAGATAAAAACTAAAAAGATTTCTGAGAAACAGCTGTGTGATGTTTGAATTTATCTCACAGAGTTACACCATACTTTTCATGGAGAAGATTGGTAGCACTGTTTCTGGGGAATCTGAGAAGGGATATTTTGGATCGCATTGATGCCTATGGTGACAAAGGTAATATCCTCAGATAAAAAATTGAAAGAAGCTTTCTGAGGAAGTTATTTGTGATGTGTGAATTCATCTCCCAGAGTTACACATTATTTTTCATGAAGCAGATTGCAAACCCTGTTTTCTTGGAATCTGCAAAGTGATATATATGGGAGCACATTGAGGCCTATTGTGAAAAAGGAAATATCCTCAGAAAAAAACTAGAAAGAAGATTTCTGAGAAACTACTTTTGGATGTGTGAATGCAACTCAGGGAGATACATAGTTGTTTTCATTGAGGAGTTTGATAACACTGTTTTCGTGGAATATGCAATAGCATATTTGGGAGCGCATTGAAGAATATGGTGACAAAGGAAATATCCCCAGACAGAAACCAGAAAGAAGCTTTCTAAGAAACTGTTTTGTGATATGTGAATTCATCTCACAGAGATACACCTTTCTTTTCATAGAGAATTTTGCCAAAACTCTCTTCGTGGAATCTGCAGAGGGATATTCGTGAGCTCATTGAGGCCTATGGTGAAAAAGGAACTGTCTCCCCCCCAAAATTAGAAAGAAGCTTTCTGAGAAGCTACTTTGTGATTTGTGAATTCATCTCACATTTTCACAAGATTCTTTTCATTGAATGGTTTGGTAGCACTGTATTTGGGGAATCTGAGAAGGCATATTTTTGATTGTATTGAAGCCTATGGTGACAAAGGAAATATACTTAGATAAAAACTAGAAAAAACTCTCTGAGAACTGCTTTCTGAAGCGTTAACTCATCCCACATAGTTACATGATTCTTTCAATGGATCAGTTTGGTAGCACTGTTTTTGGGCAATCTGAGAAGGGATAATTTGGATCTCATTGAAGCCTATGGTGACAAAGGAAACATCCTCAGATAAAAATTAGAAAGAAGCTTTATGAGAAAGTTCTTTGTGACGTGTGAATTCATCTCACAGAATTACACTTTCTTTTCATGGAGCAGTTTGCTAACACTGTTTTCATGAAATCTGCGAAGGGATATTTGGGAGCCAGTTGAGGTCAATCGTAAAATAGGAAATATCCTCAGACAAAAACCAAAAAGAAGCTTTCTGAGAAACCTCTTTGTGATGTGTGAATTCATCTCACAGAGTTACACTGTAATTTTCATTAAGCAGTTTGCTACCACTGTTTTCTTGGGATCTGCAATCTGATATTTTGGAGCTCATTGAAGCTTAGGGTGACAAAGGAAATATCCTCATATAAAAACCAGAAAGAAGCTTTCTGGGAAACCGTTTTGTGATGTGTTAATTCATCTCACAGAGTTACAGGATTCTTTTCATGGATCAGTTTGGCAGCACTGTTTTGGGGTATCTGAGAAGGGAGAAGGGATTTTTTTTCCCACAGATGGAGTCTTGCTCTGTCATCCAGGCAGGAGTGCAGCAGCTGGATCTCAGTTCACTGCAAGCTCCACCTCACGGGTTTATGCCATTCTCCTGCCTCAGCCTCCCAAGTAACTGTAATTACAGGCACTCGCCACCTCACCCAGCTAGTTTTTTGTATTTTTTAGTAGAGACGGGATTTCACCATGTTAGCCAGGATGGTCTCGATCTCCTGACCTCGTGATCCGCCCTTCTCGGCCTCCAAAAGTGCTGGGATTACAAGCTTGAGCCACCATGCCTGGCTGAGAAGGGACATTTTTTATTGCTTTGATTTACAAGGTGACAAATAAAATATTCTCAGATAAGAACTAGAAGGAAACTTTCTGACAAAGTTCTTTGTGATGTATGAAATAATCCTACAGAGCTACAGCTTTCTTTTCATGGAGCAGTTTGCTAACACTGTTTTCTTGGAATCTGCAAAGTGATATTGGGGAGCACATTGAAACCTATAGAGGAAAAATATATATACTCATGTGAAACATAGAGAGTAGCTTTCTGAGATACTGTTTAATGATGTGTGAATTCATCTCACACAGTTACACCTTTCTTTTCATGGAGCAGTTTGAAAATCCTGTTTTTGTGGAATCTGCAAAGTGATATATGAGAGCACATTGAGGCTTGTGGTGAAAAAGGAAATATCCTCAGACAAAAACTAGACAGAAGATTTCTGAGAAACTACTTTTGGGTGTGTGAATTCAACTCACAGAGAAACATGGTTGATTCATTGACGAGATTGATAACACTGTTTTCATGGAATCTACAATAGGATATTTGGGAGTGCTTGAAGAACATGGTGACAAAGGAAATATCCCCAGACAACAACCAGAAAGAAGCTTTTTGAGAAACTGTGTTCTGAAACGTGAATTCACCTCACAGAGTTACACCTTTCTTTTCATGGAGCAGTTTGCTAACACTGTTTTTGTGGAATCTGTAAAGGGATATTCATGAGTGCATTGAGGTCTATGGTGAAAAAGAAACTATCTTCAGACAAAAACTAGAAAGAAGCTTTTTGAGGAACAAATTTGTGACGTTTAATTCACCTCACAGAGCTACACGAATCTTTCCATGGATTAGTTTGGTAGCACACTTTTTGGGAAATCTGAGAAGGAAATTTGGATTGCATTGAAGCCTAAGGTGACAAAGGATATATCCTCAGATAAGAACTAGAAAGAAGGTTTCTGGAAAGTTCTTTCTGATGTGTGAATTCATCTCACAGCGTTACACCATTATTTTCATGGAGTGGTTTGCTAACACTGTTTTCGTGGAATCTGCAAAGGGATATTTGGGAGCATATTGAGGACTACAGTGAAAAAATGTATCCTCAGATAAAAACTCAAAAGTAGCTTTCTGAGAAACTGCTTTGCGATGTGTGAGTTCATCTCACAGAGCTACATCATTCTTTTCATTGAGCAGTTTGATAACACTGTTTTCACAGAATCTCCAACAGGATATTTGGCAGCACATTGAAGCCAATGGTGACTAAGGAAATATCCTGAGATAAAAACCAAAAAGAAGCTTTCTGAAAAACTTCTTTCTGATGTGTGAATTCATCTCACAGAGTTACACTGTCCTTTTCATTGATGAGTTTGCTAACACTCTTTTATTTGAATCTGCAATTTTATGTTTTGGAGCGCATTGAAGCTTATGGTGAAAAAGGAAATATCCTCATATCAAAACAAGAAAGAAGCTTTCTGAGAAATAGCTTTGTGATGTCTTAATTCATTTCACAGGGCTCCACAATTATTTTCATGGATCAGTCTGCTAGCAGTGTTTTTGGGGAATCTGAGAAATAATATTTTGGATCGCATTGAAGCCTATGGTGACAAATGAAATATAATCATATAAAAACTGGAAAGAAGCTTTATGAGAAACTGCTTTGTGATATGTTAATTCATCTCACTGAGTTACACCTGTGTTTTCACACAGTAGATTGCCAACATTGTTTTTGTGGAATCTGCACAGGGATATTGGAGAACTCATTCAGGCATATAGTAAAATGGAAATATCCTGAGACAAAAACTAGAAGAAAGCATTCTGAGAAACTGTGATGTGCAATTTCATCTCACAGATACACAATATTCTTTTCATTGAGCAGTTTGATAACACTGTTTCTCTGGAATCTGCAATAGGGTATTTGGGAGCACTTGGAAGCCTATGGTGATAAAGGAAATATCTGCTGATAAAAACCATAAAGAATCTTTCTGAGAAACTTCTCTATGTTGTGTGAATTCATTTCACAGATATACACTTTTCTTTTCATGGAGCAGTTTGGTAGCACTCTTTTTGGGGAATTCTATAAGGGATATTTAGGATCGCATTGAAGCCTATTGTGGCAAAGGAAGTATCCTGAGATTAAAAGTAGAAGGAAACTTTCTGAGAAACTGCTTTGTGATGTATGAATTTATCTCACAGTGTTACACCTTTCTTTTCATGGAACAATTTGCTAACACTGTTTTTGTGGAATCTCCAAGCATATTTGGGAACACACTAAGTTCTCTGGTGAAAATGGAAATATCCGCAGATAAAGACAAGAAAGAAGCTTTCATACAAAGTTGTTTGTGATGTGTGAATTTATCTCACAGAGTTACACCCTACTTTTCATGGGGCAGTTTGCTAACACTGTTTTCGTGGAATCTGCAAAGGGATATTTCGGAGTGCATTGAGGTCTATGTTGATAAAGGAAATATCCTCAGATAAAAACTAGAAAGAAGCTTTCTGAGAAACTGCTTTGTGATGTGTGAATTCATCTCACAGAGTTACAATGTTCTATTCATTCAGCAGTTTGTTAACCCTGTTTTCTTGGAGTCTGCAATGGGATATTTCAGAGTGCATTGTAGCTTGTGGTGACAAAGGAAATATCCTCATATAAAAACTGGAAAGAAGCTTTCTGAGAAACCGCTTTTGGATGTGTTAAATCATCTCACAGAGTTACACGATTATTTTCATGGATCTGTTTGCTAGCACTGTTTTTGAGGAATCTGAGAAGGGATATTTTGGATGACGTTGAAGCCTATGGTTACTTAGGAAATATCCTTAGATAAAAAGTAACATGAAGCATTCTAAGAAAGTTTTTTGTATTGTGTGAATTCATCTCACGGAGTTACAACTTAGTTTTCATAGAATAGTTTGCTAACACAGTTTTTGTGGAATCTGTAAAAGGATATTTGGGAGTGCATTGAGGCCTGTAGTGATAAAGGAAGCATCCTCATAGAAAACCAAAAAGAAGCTTTCTGAGAAACTGCTTTGTGATGTGTGAATTCACCTTAAAGAGTTACACCATTCTTTTCATTGAACAGTTTAATAACACTGTCTTCATGGTATCTGCACCAGGATGTTTGGTTCTTCTTTGAAGACTATGATGACAAATAAATTATCCTCAGAGAAATACCAAAAAGAAGCTTTCTGGGAAACTGCTTTGTGTTGTGGCAATTCAAATCACATATTTTCCATGTTCTTTCCATGGAACAGTTTGTTAACACTCTTTTCTTGGAATCTGCAATGAGATATATCAGAGAGCATTGAAACTTACTGTGAAAAGGGAAATATCCTCAGACAAAAACTAGAAGGATACATTCTGAGAAACTGCTTTGTTATTTGTGAATTCATCTCACAAAGTTATACAATTCTTTTCATGGGGCAGATTGGTAGCAGTGCTTTTAGGGAATCTGAGAAGGGATAGTTCTGATCACATTGAAACCTTTGGTGATAAAGGAAATATCCTCAAATAAAAACTATAATGAAGCTTTCTGAGAAAGTTCTTTTTGATGTTTGAATTCATCTCACCTTTCTTTCTGTTTGAATTCTTACACCTTTCTTTTAATGGAGCAGTCTGGTAACACTGTTTGCATGTAATCTGTAAAGGGATATTTGGGAGCACATTGAAGCCTATGGTGAAAAAGGAAATATCCACAATATTGATTCTGCCTATCCATGAGCATGGTATGTTCTTCCATTTGTTTGTGTCCTCTTTGATTTCACTGAGCAGTGGTTTGTAGTTCTCCTTGAAGAGGTCCTTTACATCCCTTGTAAGTTGGATTCCTAGGTATTTGATTCTCTTTGAAGCAATTGTGAATGGAAGTTCATTCCTGATTTGGCTCTCTGCTTGTCTGTTACTGGTGTATAAGAATGCTTGTGATTTTTGCACATTAATTTTGTATCCCGAGACTTTGCTGAAGTTGCTTATCAGCTTAAGAAGATTTTGGGCTGAGACGATGGGGTTTTCTAAATACAAAATCATGTCATCTGCAAACAGGGACAATTTGACTTCCTCTTTTCCTAACTGAATACCCTTGATTTATTTCTCTTGCCTGATTGCCCTAGCCAGAACTTCCAACACTATGTTGAATAGGAGTGGTGAGAGAGGGCATCCCTGTCTTGTGCCAGTTTTCAAAGGGAACTTTTCCAGTTTTTGCCCATTCAGTATGATATTAGCTGTGGGTTTGTCATAAATAGCTCTTATTATTTTGAGGTACGTTCCATCAATACCGAATTTCTTGAGCGTTTTTAGCATGAAGGGCTGTTGAATTTTGTCAAAAGCCTTTTCTGCATCTATTGAGATAATCATGTGGTTCTTGTCTTTGGTTCTGTTGATATGCTGGATTACGTTGATTGATTTGCGAATGTTGAACCAGCCTTGCATGCCAGGGATGAAGCCCACTTGATCATGGTGGATAAGATTTTTGATGTGCTGCTGAATCCAGTTTGCCAGTATTTTATTGAGGATTTTTGCATCGATGTTCATCAGGGAGATTGGTCTAAAATTCTCTTTTTTTGTTGTGTCTCTGCCAGGCTTTGGTATCAGGATGATGCTGGCCTCATAAAATGAGTTAGGGAGGATTCCCTCTTTTTCTATTGATTGGAATAGTTTCAGAAGGAATGGCACCAGCTCCTCCTTGTACCTCTGGTAGAATTCAGCTGTGAATCCATCTGGTCCTGGGCTTTTTTTGGTGGGCAGGCTATTAATTGTTGCCTCAATTTCAGAGGCTGCTATTGGTCTATTCAGGGATTCAACTTCTTCCTGGTTTAGTCTTGGAAGAGTGTACGCGTCCAGGAAATTATCCATTTCTTCTAGATTTTCTAGTTGATTTGCGTAGAGGTGTTTATAGTATTCTCTGATGGTAGTTTGTATTTCTGTGGGGTCGGTGGTGATATCCCCTTTATCATTTTTTATTGCGTCTATTTGATTCCTCTCTCTTTTCTTCTTTATTAATCTTGCTAGTGGTCTGTCAATTTTGTTGATCTTTTCAAAAAACCAACTCCTGGATTCATTGATTTTTTGGAGAGTTTTTTGTGTCTCTATCTCCTTCAGTTCTGCTCTGATCTTAGTTATTTCTTGCCTTCTGCTAGCTTTTGAATGTGTTTGCTCTTGCCTCTCTAGTTCTTTTAAAATGGTCATACTGCCCAAGGTAATTTATAGATTCAATGCCATCCCCATCAAGCTACCAATGAGTTTCTTCACCGAATTGGAAAAAACTGCTTTAAAGTTCATATGGAACCAAAAAAGAGCCCGTATTGCCAAGACAATCCTAAGTCAAAAGGACAAAGCCGGAGGCGTCACGCTACCTGACTTCAAACTATACTACAAGGCTACAGTAACCAAAACAGCATGGTACTGGTACCAAAACAGAGATATAGACCAATGGAACAGAACGGAGCCTTCAGAAATAATGCCACACATCTACAGCCATCTGATCTTTGACAAACCTGAGAAAAACAAGAAATGGGGAAAGGATTCCCTATTTAATAAATGGTGCTGGGAAAATTGGCTAGCCATAAGTAGAAAGCTGAAACTGGATCCTTTCCTTACTCCTTATACGAAGATTAATTCAAGATGGATTAGAGACTTAAATGTTAGACCTAATAACATTAAAACCCTAGAAGAAAATCTAGGTAGTACCATTCAGGACATAGGCATGGGCAAGGACTTCATGTCTAAAACACCAAAAGCAATGGCAGCAAAATCCAAAATTGACAAATGGGATCTAATTAAACTAAAGAGCTTCTGCACAGCAAAAGAAACTACCATCAGAGTGAACAGGCAACCTACAGAATGGGAGAAAATTTTTGCAATCTACTCATCTGACAAAGGGCTCATTTCCAGAATCTACAAAGAACTCAAAGAAATATACAAGAAAAAAACAAACAACCCCATCCAAAAGTGGGCAAAGGATATGAACAGACATTTCTCAAAAGAAGACATTCATACAGCCAACAGACACATGAAAAAATGCTCATCATCACTGGCCATCAGAGAAATGCAAATGAAAACCACAATGAGATACCATCTCACACCAGTTAGAATGGCAATCATTAAAAAATCAGGAAACAATAGGTGTTGGAGAGGATGTGGAGAAATAGGAACACTTTTACACTGTTGGTGGGATTGTAAACTAGTTCAACCATTATGGAAAACAGTATGGCGATTCCTCAAGGATCTAGAACTAGATATACCATATGACCCAGCCATCCCACTACTGGGTACATACCCAAAGGATTATAAATTATTCTACTACAAAGACACATGCACACGTATGTTTATGGCGGCACTATTCACAATAGCAAAGACTTGGAATCAACCCAAATGTCTATCAGTGACAGACTGGATTAAGAAAATGTGGCACATATACACCATGGAATACTATGCAACCATAAAAAAGGATGAGTTTGCGTCCTTTGTAGGGACATGGATGCAGCTGGAAACCATCATTCTTAGCAAACTATCACAAGAACAGAAAACCAAACACCGCATGTTCTCACTCATAGGTGGGAACTGAACAATGAGATCACTTGGACTCGGGAAGGGGATCATCACACACTGGGGCCTATCATGGGCAGGGGAGAGGTGGGAGGGATTGCATTGGGGAGTTATACATGATATAAATGATGAATTGATGGGTGCTGACGAGTTGATGGGTGCAGCACACCAACATGGCACAAGTATACATATGTAACAAACCTACATGTTATGCACATGTACCCTAGAACTTAAAGTATAATAAAAAAAATAAAAAAAAGAAAAGGAAGGTGTAACTCTGTAAGATGATTTCACACAACACAAAGAACTTTCTCAGAAAGCTTCTTCCTGTTTTTTATCTGAGGATAATTCCTTTGTCATCATGGGTTTCACATGGGTTTCACAAAATATCCCTTCTCAGATTCCCCAACATGAGCTACCAAGTTGATCTATGAAAGTAATCATTTAAGTCTGTGAGATGAATTACCGTATCATAAAGCAGTTTCTCAGAAAGCTTCTTTCTGGTTTTTATATGATTGTTTTTCCTTTGTCACCTTAAGCTTCAATGCCCTCCAAAGTATCCCTTTGAAGATTCCACAAATACATTGTTAGCAAACTGCTCAATGAAAAGAATGGTTTAACTCTGTGGGATGAATTCACAAATCACAAAGCAGTTTCTCAGAAAGCTTCCTTCTAATTTTTATCTGAGGATATTTCCTTTTTCACCATAGGCCTCAATGCGCTCCGATATATCCCTTTTCAGATTGCACGGAAACACTGTTTGCAAACAGCCCATGAAAAGAATGGTGTACTCTGTGTGATTAATTCACCCATCACAAAGCAGTTTCTCGTGAAACTTCTTTCTAGTTTTTATCTGAGGATATTTCCTTTGCCCAAATAGGCTTCAATGTGATCTAAAATATACATTCTCAGATTCACCAAAAACAGTGCTACCAAACTGGTCCATGAAAGAATTGCATAACTCTGTGAGATGAATTCACAAAACACAAAGCAGTTTCTCAGAAAGCTTCTTACTATTTTTTTCTGAGGTTGTTTCCTTTGTCACTAGAAGCTTCAATGTGCTCCAAAATATACCATTGCAGATTCCATGAAAACAGTGTTAGCAAACTGCTGAATACAAAGAACAGTATTCCTCTGTGAGATGAATTCACACACCACAAAGTGGTATCTCGGAAAGCTTTATTCTAGTTCTTATATGAGGGCATTTCCTCTGACACCATAGGCTTCAATACGATCCAAAGTATTGCTTCTCAGATTCCCCAAAAGCAGTTCTACCAAACTCTTCCATGAAAAGAATCTTGTAACTCTGTCAGATGAATTTACACATCACAAAGCAGTTTCTCAGAAATCTTCTTTCACGTTTTTATCTGAGAATATTTCCTTTGTCACTATAGGATTCAATGAGATAAAAAAATACTCCTTCTCAGATTACCTAAAGACAGTGCTACCAAACTGATCCATGAAAAGAACCATGTCACAAGGTGAGGTGAGATGAATTATCACATCACAAAGTGATTTCTCAGAAAGCTTCTTTCTACTTTTTATATGAGGATATTTCCTTTTTCACCATAAGCTTCAATGCACTATGAAACATCAGTTAGCAGATTCTAAGAAAATAGTGTTAATAAACTGCTCAATGAAAAGAACAGTCTAACTATGTGAAATGAATTCACACATCACAAAGCATTTCTCAGAAAGCTTCTTTTGGTTTGTATCTGAGAATATTTCCTTTGTCACCATAGGCTTCAATGAGCTCCCAAATATTCTATTGCAGATTCCACGAAAACAGTTTCATCAAACTGCTGAATGATAAATATGGTGTAACTCTGTGAGATAAATTCACACATCACAAAGCAGTTTCTCAGAAACTTTCTTTCTGGCTTTTATCTGAGGATATTTCCTTTTTCACCATAAACCTCAATGCACGCCAAAATATCTCTTTGCAGATTCCATGAAAACATTGTTACCAAATTGTTCCATGAAAAGAAATGTGTAACACAGTGAGATGAATTCACACATCACAAAGCAGTTTCTCAGAAACTTCTTTCTAGTTTTTATCTGAGGATAATTCCTTTGTCACCATAGGCTTCAATGTGATAAAAATTATCCCTTATCAGATACCCCAAAAACAGTGCAATCAAACTGCTCGATGAAAAGAATCATGAAACTCTGTGAGATGAATTCAAACATCACAAAGCAGTTTCTCAGAAAGCTAACTTCTAGTTTTTATCTGAGGATATTTCCTTTGTCACCATAGGCTTCAATGCGATCCAAAATATCCCTTCTCAGATTCCTCAAAAACAGTGCTACCAAACTCCTCTATGAAGCGAATAATATAACTCAGTGAAATGAATTACCACATCACAAAGCAGTTTCTCAGAAAGCTTCTCTCTAGTTTTTATATGAGGATATTTCCTTTTCACCATATTCCTCAATGCGCTCCCAGATATCCCTTTGCAGATTACATGAAAACAGAGTTAGCACACTGCTCTCTGAAAACAAAGGTGTAACTCTGTGAGATGAATTCACACATCACAAAAGCCTTTCTCAGAAAGCTTCTTTCTAGTTGTTATCTGAGGGTAATTTATTTGTTATCCCGTGCTTCAATGCTATCCAAAATATTCCTTGTCAGATACCCCAAATGATGAATCGA
>NW_022334162.1:0-2389 GCF_002776525.5 Piliocolobus tephrosceles | reverse complement strand
TAGATCCTACCCTATACTCACTTTCTGATGTTATGAAAGAATATCACGCTCATTCTCAGCAGGATCAATTGATACATACAGCTCTGAATTGAAAGGAGCTTTACTTTGTCTTGAACATTCCACCAGCTTTACTTTGTCTTGAACATTTCACCAATCTACTGTATAAAAGTTCAGCTATGAGAAAGGAAATTTATTAAGGATTTTCTAAAATCTATCAGTTCATACTTTATCCCAACAGTCTAAAATTGATCCCTTAACACAAGGTAAGATGAGCATAATAGCTAAACAATAGCAGGTAGATATCCAGTAGAACTTCTTTCACTGAATTGAATTTTGCTGAAATGTCCTTAACCACACTGAGGGCTATTTAAAGAAATGATGCCACATATATCATTGCTATGGGCCCGAAAATGACGCTGTTGAGAAAGATCGTGACATTGCATAATATCCACACCTTGGGGGCCATCTGACAAATTATTTGCATCAGGAAATGTTATGCTTTTTAGAAATTTGGTTTGGTTTCATCATATTTATTCAGAACCTAATGTAACTGACTACCTTTCCCACCTGGCTTTCATTACTATGAAGGTTGAAGTCAAATTTATACATTTCAAATCTAGCAAATATGTGCAACTCCATAGTTTTCATTTTATTACAAGTTTCAGTCATGCCTTGACCTACCCTCTTTAAACTTGTTAGTTGTCTAATTTATCCTATTTTGAAAGATATTTAATATAGCATAATATGAACTTACACACCTATATGAACAACATATGTTCAAAAATGTTTGTAATACTTTATAACGTATTATAACTATTAAAATCTGAGATAGAGGCATAAAGTAAACACGACAGTCGAAAAAGAAAGCAATGGCCCGATTATATAGAGAAAGTCTAGGGAGGATTTCAGGAGGAGCATCTTGACAAGTGAATAGGATTCATCTGGCTGAAGAGGGAGGCAGGCATTTCTTCCAAGGGCACAGTAAATGATAATGGGAAGCACAAGTAAGAAAGTACTTATTTCTTAACCGGGCAGAAACAACTGCATAAATGGGAGTATAAATCCTTATGCAGCATAAACTGAAAAGAAATTCACCTCCTTTTAAAGAATGATGTCTCTCAAAGCCACTCTGTTTTAGCTCACTGTGCTTGATTAAGCAAAAGCTGAATAGTAGAAGACTGAATCAGCTTACCTTGACATACTGAAACGGCAGTGTGGGAACTTAAATTCCACTATCTGAAAGGTAACAAATACATACTCATATTTAACCAGAATTGTTGAAATTTCTTATCTCTGGTATACAAATATGAAATTATTCCAATGAATTAAAGTTAGATTGGGTAATACTTTTTGATAGATTGCTAAAGTCCTGGTTTACTTTTATTCCTTTAAGTTCTACTAGTTGTGAAGCCAATGCTAAAGAAACAAAAAACATGAAAGGATAACCATTCCTCTAATTAACTTCTCTTGTTTTGTTGTTTCCACACGTGTTACAAAAGCTTGTCCATTGTGAGACAAGATGCAACCTCAAACCCTCAGTTTCAGAAAGCTGTCTCATACAAAAGTGATGAATTCATAATTGTTGGATAATTCTGCCTTTAAAAGACAGAAACGTCTTCAAAGGTAGGACAAGCCTATTGAGCAGATGCAGAGATATAATGTGCTTTGAAGAAGTGGTCATCTGTCATATGACAACCATTATATATATTGACACAAACATTGCCATATAATCCTTAAAATGACCTTGACAGTGAGAAATTTGTAGTTATGACTTACAAGTAAGGAAATGAACAAAGGGAAGCTAAGTGATTTGCTTAGTATAACACAGTTGATGGGTGGTAGGACAATAATTGGCACCCGTACTTTCCTCTTTAGCTTCTTCACTTTTGAGAGAAGTCACCTTGGGCCCAGAATGTTAAATTACATTCTCAGAGTAAGTGGCAAAGCCAAGTTCAGTGCTTTGATCAGATAACGGTAACTGCCATAGGAGAGTTGAAAGCAGATTCGAATCTGGGAGTTAAAGGTATGTGATGTTTTTCTTACTGTAACTATATAGAACACATAATCTGACTTTATCTTGATTAGGAAAATTTTGTTAGAAATGAAAATCAATGCTAGAATGAGAAATAATTTGCAAATACCTGCTCAGCCATTTTGCAGTGGATCTTAAGAAGTTAACTGATGTTAAAGGACACGTATTACAAGCAATTAAAAGAAATGCCCAACCAAAGCTGATTAATGTTTTCTTCCTGATTTAGCTTACTTTGATTTCTTTCTAGAATCTGATTGATCAGTTGTCTTTATGTGATTGGTTTTGTATTTTCTTTCCCTTCAGTTTTCCTATATAGACATTTTCCCATACAGACATTTTTCTGAAATGTCTGTATGT
>NW_022334161.1:0-1573 GCF_002776525.5 Piliocolobus tephrosceles | reverse complement strand
CGGAGCAAGATGGCCGAATAGGAACAGCTTCAGTCTCCATCTCCCAGCGCGAGCGACACAGAAGACCGGCGATTTCTGCATTTTCAACTGAGGTACTGGGGTCATCTCACTCGGGAGTGCCGGACAATCGGTGCTGGTCAGCTGCTGCAGCCCGACCAGCGAGAGCTGAAGCAGGGCGAGGCATCGCCTCACCTGGGAAGCGCGAGGGGGAAGGGAGTCCCTTTTCCTAGCCAGGGGAACTGAGACACACAACACCTGGAAAATCGGGTAACTCCCACCCCAATACTGCGCTGTAACACCGGCACACCGGAGATTGTATCCCACACCTGGCCGGGAGGGTCCCACGCCCACGGAGCCTCTCTCCTTGCTAACACAGCAGTCTGCGGCAATCTAACCGCAAGGCAGCAGCGAGGCTGGGGGAGGGGCGCCCGCCATCGCTGAGGCTTAAGTAGGTAACTAAAGCCGCTGGGAAGCTGGAACTGGGTGGAGCTCACAGCAGCTCAAGGAAACCTGCCTGTCTCTGTAGACTGCGCCTCTGGGGACAGGGCTCAGCTAAAGGAGTAGAAGCCTGTGAAACGCGAACGACTCTGTCTGACAGCTTTGAAGAGAGCAGTGGATCTCCCAACACGGAGGTTGAGATCTGAGAAGGGGCAGTCTGCCTGCTCAAGTGGGTCACTGACCCCTGAGTAGCCTAACTGGGAGACATCCCCCACTAGGGGCAGTCTGACACCCCACACCTCACAGGGTGGAGTACACCCCTGAGAGGAAGCTTCCAAAGCAAGAATCAGACAGGTGCACTCGCTGTTCAGCAATATTCTATCTTCTGCAACCTCTGCTGCTGATACCCAGGCAAACAGGGTCTGGAGTGGACCTCAAGCAATCTCCAACAGACCTATAGCTGAGGGTCCTGACAGTCAGAAGGAAACCTATCAAACAGGAAGGACACCTATATCAAAACCCCATCAGTACGTCACCATCATCAAAGACCAGTGACAGATAAAACCACAAAGATGGGGAAAAAGCAGGGCAGAAAAGCTGGAAATTCAAAAAATAAGAGCGCATCTCCTCCTGCAAAGGAGCACAGCCCATCGCCAGCAACGGATCAAAGCTGGTCAGAGAATGATTTTGATGAGATGAGAGAAGAAGGCTTCAGTCCATCAAACCTCTCAGAGCTAAAGGAGGAATTACGTACCCAGCGCAAAGAAACTAAAAATCTTGAAAAAAAAGTGGAAGAATTGACAGCTAGACTAATTAATGCAGAGAAGGTCATAAACGAAATGACAGAGATGAAAACCATGACACGAGAAATACGTGACAAATGCACAAGCTTCAGTAACCGACTCGATCAACTGGAAGAAAGAGTATCAGCGATGGAGGATCAAATGAATGAAATGAAGCGAGAAGAGAAACCAAAAGAAAAAAGAAGAAAAAGAAATGAACAAAGCCTGCAAGAAGTATGGGATTATGTCAAAAGACCAAATCTACGTCTGATTGGGGTGCCTGAAAGTGAGGGGGAAAATGGCACCAAATTGGAAAACACTCTACAGGATATCATCCAGGAGAACTTCCCCAA
>NW_022334160.1:0-10582 GCF_002776525.5 Piliocolobus tephrosceles | reverse complement strand
GTCTTGACTCTTTATCCAGTTTGCCAGTCTGTGTCTTTTAATTGGAGCATTTAGTCCATTTACATTTAAGGTTAATATTGTTATGTGTGAACTTGATCCTGCCATTATGATATTAACTGGTTATTTTACTCATTAGTTGATGCAGTTTCTTCCTAGCCTCGATGGTCTTTACATTTTGGCATGTTTTTGCAATGGCTGTTACCAGTTGTTCCTTTCCATGTTTAGGGATTCCTTCAGGGTCTCTTGTAAGGCAGGCCTGGTGGTGACAAAATCTCTAAGCATTTGCTTATCTGTGAAGAATTTTATTTCTCCTTCACTTATGAAACTTAGTTTGGCTGGATATGAAATTCTGGGTTTAAAATTCTTTTCTTTAAGAACGTTGAATATTGGCCCCCACTCTCTTCTGGCTTGTAGAGTTTCTGCTGAGAGATCTGCTGTCAGTCTGATGGGCTTCCGTTTGTGGGTAACCCAACCTATTCTCCAGTGTGCTGGTGTTATAGCGCAGTATTGGGGTGGGAGTTACACGATTTTCCAGGTGTTGTGTGTCTCAGTTCCCCTGGCTAGGAAAAGGGACTCCCTTCCCCCTTGTGCTTCCCAGGTATGGCGATTCCTCGCCCTGCTTCAGCTCTCACTGGTCAGGCTGCAGCAGCTGACCCGCACAGATAGTCCGGCACTCCCGAGTGAGATGACCCCAGTACCTCAGTTGAAAATGCAGAAATCACTGGTCTTCTGTGTCGCTCGTGCTGGGAGATGGAGACTGGAGCTGTTCCTATTTGGCCATCTTGCTCCGCCGCCCCCTCAGAAAGCTTCTTTTTGGTTTTTATCTGAGGATATTTCCTTTGTCACCATAGGTTTCAAAGCACTCCCAAATCTCCTATTGCAGATTCCACAAAAACATTGTTATCAAACTGTTTCATTAAAAGAATGGTGTATCTCTCTGAGATGAATTCATACATCACAAAGCAGTTTCCCAGAAAGCTTCTTTCTAATTTTTATCTGATGATATTTCCCTTTTCACTATAAGACTCAATGCATCCCAAATATCCCTTTGCAGATTCCACCAAAACAGTGTTAGCAGACTGCTCCATGAAAAGAAAAGTGTAACTCGGTGAGATGAATTCACACATCACAAGGAATTTTCTCAGAAAATTTCTTTCTAGTTTTTATCTGAGGATATTTCCCTTGTCACCATAGGCTTCAACGCAATCCATAATATCCCTTCTCAGATTACCCAAAAACAGTGCTTCCAAACTGATCCATGAAAAGAATTGTGTAACTCTGTGTGATGAATTCACACATCACAAAGCAGTTTCTCAGGATGTTTCTTTCTAGTTTTTCTCTGAGGATATTTAGTTTTTCACAATAAGTTTAATGTGCTCCAAAAAGTCCCATTGTATATTGCAAGTAAACAGTATTAGCAAACTACTCAAAGAAAGGAACAGTGTAACTCTGGGAGTTGAATTCCACATTACAAAGCAGTTTCTCTGAAAGCTTCTTTTTGGTTTTTCTCTGAGGATATTTTCTTTGTCATCATATGCTTGAATGCACTAGCAAATATCCTATTGCAGATTCCACCAAAACAGTTTTATCTAACTGCTCACCAAAAATTACGGTGTAATTCTGTGAGTTGAATTCACACTTCACAAAGCAGTTTCTCAAAAAGCTTCTTTTTGGTTTTCCTATGAGGATATTTCCTTTTTCACTATAGACCTCAATGCACTCCCAAATATCCCTTTGCAGATTCCACGAAAATTGTGCTAGAAAAACTGCTCTATGAAAAGTAAGTTGTAACTCTGTAAGATGAATTCACACAATAAAAAGAACTTTCTCAGAAAGTTTCTTTCTAGTTTTTATCTGAGGATAATTCCTTTTTCCCCATAGGCCTCAATACACTCCCAAATATCCTTTTGCAGATTCAACGAAAGCACTGGTAGCAAACTGCTCCATGAAAAGAAAGGTCTAACTCTGTGAGATGAATTCACACATCACAAAACAGTTTCTCAGAAAGCTTCTTTCTAGTTGTTATCTGAAGATATTTCCTTTGTCAGTCTAGGCTTCAATGCAATCTAAAATATCCTTTCTCACATTCCACAAATACAGTGCTAACAAACTGCACCATGAAAGGAAATTGCAACTCTGTGAGATGAATTCACAAAATAGGAAGCAGTTTCTCAGAAAGCTTCTTTCTAGTTTTCATCTGAAGATATTTCCTTTGTCACCATAAGCTTCAATGCACTTCGCAGTATCCCATTGCAGATTTCAAGAAAACAGTGTTAGCATACTGCTTAATGAAAATAACAGTGTAACTCTGTGAGATGAATTCACACACCACAAAGAAGTTTCTCAGAAAGCTTCTTTCTAGTTTTTATCTGAAAATATTTCCTTTGTCACCCTATGCTTCAATGCAATCCAAAATATCCCTTCTCAGATTCCCCAAAAATAGTGCTACCAAACAACTCCATGAAAAGAATCGTGTAACTCTGTGAGATGAATTCACAAGTCACAAAGTAGTTTCTCAGGAAGATTCTTTCTAGTTATTGTCTCAGGATTTTTAATTTTTCTTTCTGTTCTTTTTCTTTTTTTTTTTTTTTTTTCATCTTTATTGCTAAGTAGTTTTCCAGTATGTGGATATACCACCATTTGTTTTCCAATCACCTGTTGATGGACATTTGGGTCGTTTCCATGTTTGTGATTACAAATGAAGCTGCTATGAACATTTTGGCCCAATTCTTTGTTTGGATATATGCTTTCATTTCTCTTGGGTAAACACTTGAAAGTGGAATGGATGGTCATATGGTAGATGTATTTTTAACTTTTTTAGAAACTGCTAAACTGTTTTCCTGAAAGATTGTACCATTTTACATTCTCGCCAGCTGCATAAAGCTCCTAATTGCTTGCCAAGAGATGGTATTGTTAGTCTTTTTTATTTTATTTTATTTTTTAAATTTTTTTATTATACTTTAAGTTCTAGGGTACATGTGCATAACATGCAGGTTTGTTACATATGTATACTTGTGCCATGTTGGTGGGCTGCACCCATCAACTCGTCAGCACCCTCAACTCGTCAGCACCCGTCAACTCGTCATTTACATCAAGTATAACTCCCAATGCAATCCTTCCCCCCTCCCCCCTCGCCCCTCCCCATGATAGGCCCCAGTGTGTGATGTTCCCCTTCCCGAGTCCAAGTGATCTCATTGTTCAGTTCCCACCTATGAATGAGAACATGAGGTGCTTGGTTTTCTGTTCTTGTGATAGTTTGCTGAGAATGATGGTTTCCAGCTGCATCCATGTCCCTATAATTACACAAACTCATCCTTTTTTAAAATTTTTCTTGATAGGCCTCATTGCGCTCGTGAATATCCCTTTGCAGATTTCACGAAAATAGTATTAGCAAACTGCTCCATGAAAAAAAAGTGTAGATCTGTGAGATGAATTCACACATCACAAAGCAGTTTCTCCAAAAGCTTCTTTCTAATTTTTATCTTAGGATATTTCCTTTGTTACCATAGGTTTCAATGCACTCCCAAATATCCTATTGCAGATTCCATGTAAGCAGTGTTATCAAAGTTCTTAATGAAAAGAATGGTTAAACTCTGTATGATGAATTCACACATCACAAAGCAGTTTCTCAGAAAGTTTCTTTCTAGTTTTTATCTCAGGATATTTCCTTTGTTGCCATAGGCTTTGACGCGTTCCAAAATATCACTTCTCAGATACACCAAAAACTGCTACCAAACTGCTCCATGGAAAGAAAAGTGTAACTCTGTGAGCTGAATTCACACATCACAAAGCAGTTTCACAGAAAACTTCCTTTTGGTTTTTGTTTGAGGATATTCCATTTGTCACCATAGGCTTCAATGCGCTCAGAAATATACTATTACAGATTCCATGAAAACAGTGTTAGCAAATTGCTCCCAGAAAAGAGTTGTGTAACTGTGCGTGATGAATTCACACATCTCAATGTAGTTTCTCAGAAAGCTTTTCTCTAGTTTTAATATGAGGATATTTCCTTGTTCATCATAGCCCTCAACTCGCTCCCAAATATCCCTTTGTAGATTCCACTAAAACAGTGTTAGCAAACTTGTCCATTAAAAAAAAAGTTACTCTGTGAAATGAATGCACACATCAAAAGAAGTGTCTCAGAAAACTTCTTTGTAGTTTTTATCTGATTAGATTTCCTTTGTCACCATAGGCTTCAATGTGATCCACAATATCCCTTCTCTGATTACACCAAAACAGTGCTACCAATCTGATCCATGAAAAGTATGGTGTAACTCTTTGAGATAAATTCACACATCACAAAACTGTTTCTCAGATAGCTTCTTTCAAATTTTTATCTGAAGATATTTCCTTTTTCTCTGTATTTCTCAATGATCTCCAAAATATCCCACTGCAGATTCCAAGAAAAAAGTGTTACTAAATTTCTCAATGAAAAGAATGGTGTAACTCTCTGGGATGAATTCACACATAAAAAAGCAGTTTCACAGAATGCTTCTTTCTAGTATGAGGATATTTCCTTTTCACCACTTTCCTCAATGCACTCACAAATATCCCTTTGCAGATTCCATGAAAATAGTGTTAACAATGTGCTGATGACAGGAAAGGTGTAAATCTGTGAAATGAATTCATACTTCCTAAAGCAGTTTCTCAGAAATCTTCTTGTTGGTTTTTGTCTGTGGATATTTCCTTTGTTACCATAGTCTTCAATGCACTCCCAAATATCTTACTGCAGAATTCATGAAAACAGTGTTAACAAATAGCTCCATGAAAGGAAAGGTGAAACTCTGTGAGATGAATTCACACATCACAAAGAACTGTCTCAGAAAGCTTCTTTTTGATTTTTATTTAAGGATATTTCCTTAGTCACCATAGGCTTCAATGCAATCCAAAATATCCCTTCTCATATTCCCAAAAACAGTGCTACCAAACTGATCCATGAAAAGAATCATGTAATTCCGTGAGTTGACTTAACAAATCACAAAGCAGTTTCTCAGAAAGCTTCTTTTTGGTTTTTATCTGTGAATATTTCCTTTGTCAGTCTAGGCTTACAAGTGCTCCCAAATATCCTATTGCAGAATCCAAGAAACCAGAGCTCTCAAACTGCTCAGTGAAAATAATGGTGTAACTCTTTGAGATGAATTCACACATCACAAAACAGTTTCACAGAATGTCTCTTTCCAGTTTTTATCTGAGAATATTTCCTTTTTCACTATAGGCCTTGTTGTGCTCCCAAATATCCCTTTGTAGATTCCACGAAAACAGTGTTATCAAACTGCTCCATGAAAAGAAAGTTGTTACTCTGTGAGATGAATTCACACATCCCAAAGAACTTTCTCAACCGGCTTTGTTATACTTTTTATCTAAGGATATTTGATTTGTCATGTAAGCTTCAATGTGCTCCGAAATATACCATTGCAGATTCCAAGAAAACAGTGTTAGGAAACTGATTAATGAAAAGAACAATGTAACTCTGTGAGATGAATTCACAAGTCACAAAGAAGTTTCTCAGAAAGGTTCTTTGTAGTTTTTTTTTCTGAGGATATTAACTTTATAACCATAGGCCTCAAAGAGCTCCCAAAAATCCCTTTGTAGATTCCATGAAAACACTATTAGCACAATTCTACATGAAAAGAATGGTGTAACTCTGTGATATGAATTAACACATCACAAGGAACTTTCTCAGAAAGCTTCTTTCTAGATTTTATCTGAGGTTATTTCCTTTGTCACCATAGGCTTCAATGTGATCCAAAATATCCCTTCTTGGATTCCCCAAAAAGAGTGCAACAAAACTGCTCCATGAAAAGAATCGTATACCTCTGTGAAATAAATTCACAAATAACAAAGCAGTTTCTAAGAAACCTTCTTTTTGGTTCTTATCTGATAATGTTTCTTTGTCACCATAGGCTTCAATGCGCTCCCAAATAATCTATTGCAGATTCCATGAAAATGGTGTTATCAAACTGCTCAATGAAAAGGATGGTGTAACTGTGTGAGATGAATTCATACATAACAAAGCAGTTTCTTAGAAAGCTGTTTTTTAGTTTTTATCTGAAGATATTTGTTTTTTCACTATAGGCCTCAACTCTTTCCCAGATATCCCTTTGCAGATTCCATGAAAACAGTGCTTGAAAACTGCTCCATGAAAAGAAAGGTGTAACTCTGTGAGATGAATTCATACATCAGAAAGTACTTTCTCAGAAACCTCTTTTCTAGTTCTTATCTGAGGACATTTCATTTGTCACCACAGGTTTCAATTCGATCCAAAATATTCTTTATCTGATTCCCCAAAAACAGTGCTACCAAACTAATCCATGAAAAGTGTCATGTAACTCTGAGAGATGAATTAACACATCACACAGTGTCATGTAACTCTGAGAGATGAATTAACACATCACAAAGCAGTTTCTCAGAGAGCTTCTTTCTAGTTTTTGTACGAGCATTTTTTCTTTATCACTGAAAACTTCAATGGACTTTTAAATATCCCATTGCAGATTCAAAGAAAACAGTCTTAGCGAACTGATAAATGAAAAAAACAGTGTAACTCTGTGAGGTGAATTCAGTCATCATAAAGCAGTTTCTCAGAGAGATTTTTCTAGTTTTTATCTGAGGATATTTCCTTTTTCACCACAGGCCTCAATGTGCGCCCACATATCCCTTTGCAGATTTTACGAAAACAGTGTTAGCAAATTGCTCAGTGAAAAGTACAGTGTAACACTGTGAGATGAATTCACACGTCACAAGAACTTTCTCAGAAAGATGATTTCCAGTTTTTATCTGAGGATATTTCCTTTGTCACCGTAGGCTTCATGTGATTCAAAACATACCTTCTCATATTGCCCAAAATCAGTGCACCAAACTGCTCCATGAAAAGAATCATGTAACTCTGTGAGATGAATTCACACATCACAAAGCAGTTTCTCAGAAGGTTTCTTTTTGCTTTTTCTTTGAAGATATTTCTTTTATCACCACAGACTTCAATGTGCTCCCTAATATCCTATTGCAGATTCCAGGAAAACAGTGTCAGCAAACTGGGCAATGAAAAGTATGGTGTACCACTGTGATTTGAATGCACACATCACTGGTTCTCAGAAAGCTTCTTTCTAGTTTTTATCTGAGGATATTTCCTTCTTCATGATAGCAACATTGTGCTCCCAAATATCCCTGTGCAGATTCCACGAAAACAGTATTAGCAAAGTGCTCCATGAAAAGAAAGTTTTAATTCAGTGAGATGAATTAACACATCATGAAGCAGTTTCTCAGAAAGCTTGTTTGCGGTTTTTATCTGAGGATATTTCCTTAATCACTTTAGGCTTTAATGCAATCCAAAATATCCATTCTCAGATTTCCAAAAACACCGCTACCAAAATGACCCATAAAAAGAACCGTATAACTCTGTGAAGTGAATTAAAACATCACAAAGTGGTTTCTCAGAAAGCTTCTTTCTTGTTTTTACATGAGGGTATTTCCTTTGTCACCATAAGCTTCAATTCACTTGAAACATACCATTGCAGATTCCAAGAAAAGAGTGTTAGCAAACTACTCAATGAAAAGAACAATAAAACTCTGTGAGATAAATTCGTGAATTACAAAGCAGTTTCTCAGAAAGTTTCTTTCTGGATTTTATCTGAGAATATTGCATTTATCACCATAGGCCTCAAAGCGCTCCCAAATATCCCTTTGTAGATTGCATGAAAACAGTTTTGGCAAACTGTTCCATGAAAAGAAAGGTGTAACTCTGTGAGATGAATTGGCACATGACAAAGCACTTTCTCAGAAAGAATCCTTATAGTTTTTATCTGAGGACATTTTCTTTGTCACCATAGGCTTCACCATAGGCTTTGTCACCATAGGCTTCAATGTGATATCCTTTTTCAGATTCCACAAAAACAGTGCTGACAAGCTGCTCCATGAAAAGAATCGTGTAACTCTGTGAGATGAATTCACAAATCACAAAGCAGTTTCTCAGAAATCATCTTTCTACTTTTTGTCTGAGGATAGTTCCTTTTTTACCATAGGCCTCAATGCACTCATGAATAACCCTTTGCAGATTCCATGAAAATAGTTTTTTCCATGAAAAAATTCTTAGCACACTTCTCAATGAAAAGAACATTGTAACTCTGTGAGGTTAATTCCCACATCACAAAGAAGTTTCTCAGAAAGTTTCTAGATTTTATGTGAGGATATTTCTTATCACCACAGGCTTCAATGTGATCCAAAATAATCTTTCTCAGATCCCCCAAAAACAGTGCTACCAAATTGCTCCAGGAAAAGAATTGTGTAACTCTGTGAGATGAATTCACAAATCACAAAGCAGTTTCTCAGAAAGCTCCTTTCTTCTTTTTATCTAAGGATATGTCTTTTTTCACAGTTTGCCTCAATGCGCTTGTGAATATCCCTTTGCAGATTAAACAAAATAGTGTTAGCAAATGGCTGAATGAAAATAAAGGGGTAAATGTAGGAGATGAATTCACACGTCACAAAGCAGTTTCTCAGAAAGCTTCTTTTTGTTTGTTGTCTTATTATATTTCCTTTGTCACCATAGGCTTCAATGTGCTCCTAAATAACTATTCTCAGGCACCACAAAAACAGTGATGACTGACAGTTCAATTAACAAAAGGTTAAACTCTATGAGGTGAATACACACATCACAAAACCGTTTCTCAAAAAGCTTCTCTCCAGTTTTTATCTTAAGCTATTTCTTTTTCACCATAGACCCCTAGGAGCTCCCGAATATCCCGTTGCAGATTCCATAAAAACAGTGCTACCAAAGTGCTCAAAGAAAATAAAGGTGTAGGGGGGGCGGAGCAAGATGGCCGAATAGGAACAGCTCCAGTCTCCATCTCCCAGCGCGAGCGACACAGAAGACCGGTGATTGCATTTTCAACTGAGGTACTGGGGTCATCTCACTCGGGAGTGCCAGACAATCGGTGCTGGTCAGCTGCTGCAGCCTGACCAGCCAGAACTGAAGCAGGGCGAGGAATCGCCATACCTGCGAAGCACAAGGGGGAAGGGAGTCCCTTTTCCTAGCCAGGGGAACTGAGACACACAACACCTGGAAAATCGCGTAATTCCCACACCAATACTGCACTGTAAGCACACCAGCACACCAGGAGAACATATCCCATACCTGGCTGAAAGGGTCCCATGCCTACGGAGCCTCCCTCCTTGCTAACACAGCAGTCTGAGGCAATCTAACCGCAAGGCATCAGCGAGGCTGGGGAGGGGCGCCCGCCATCACTGCAGCTTAAGTAGGAAAACAAAGCTGCTGGGAAACTCGAACTGGGTGGAGCTCAAAGCAGCTCAAGGAAAACAGCCTGTCTCTGTAGACTCCGCCTCTGGGGAGAGGGTACAGCTAAAAAAAAATAACAGAGGAAGCAACAGAGGCCTGTGCAGACGTGAACGAATCTGTCTGACAGCTTGAAGAGAGCAGTGGATCTCCCAACACGGAGGTTGAGATCTGAGAAGGGGCAGGCTGCCTGCTCAAGTGGGTCCCTGACCCCTGAGTAGCCTAACTGGGAGACATCCCCCACTAGGGGCAGTCTGACACCTCACACCTCACAGGGTGGAGTACACCCCTGAGAGGAAGCTTCCAAAGCAAGAATCAGACAGGTGCACTCACTGTTCAGCAATATTCTATCTTCTGCAACCTCTGCTGCTGATACCCAGGCAAACAGGGTCTGGAGGGGACCTCAAGCAATCTCCAACAGACGTATAGCTGAGGGTCCTGACTGTCAGAAGGAAAACTATCAAACAGGAAGGACACCTATACCAAAACCCCATCAGTACGT
Source organism: Piliocolobus tephrosceles (assembly GCF_002776525.5). Taxonomy (NCBI): domain Eukaryota; kingdom Metazoa; phylum Chordata; class Mammalia; order Primates; family Cercopithecidae; genus Piliocolobus; species Piliocolobus tephrosceles. The sequence goes on along the minus strand of NW_022334160.1, from coordinate 794 downwards.
CACCATCATCAAAGACCAGAGACAGATAAAACCACAAAGATGGGGAAAAAGCAGGGCAGAAAAGCTGGAAATTCAAAAAATAAGATCAACTGGAAGAAAGAGTATCAGCGATTGAGGATCAAATGAATGAAATGAAGCGAGAAGAGAAACAAAAAGAAAAAAGAAGAAAAAGAAATGAACAAAGCCTGCAAGAAGTATGGAATTATGTAAAAAGACCAAATCTACGTCTGATTGGGGTGCCTGAAAGTGAGGGGGAAAATAGAACCAAATTGGAAAACACTCTACAAGATATCATTCAGGAGAACTTCCACAACCTAGGAGGGCAGGCCAACATTCAAATTCAGGAAATACAGAGAACGCCACAAAGATACTCCTCCAGAAGAGCAACTCCAAGACACATAATTGCCAGATTCACCAAAGATGAAATGAAGGAAAAAATCTTAAGGGCAGCCAGACAGAAAGGTCGGGTTATCCACAAAGGGAGGCCCATCAGACTGACAGCAGATCTCTCGGCAGAAACTCTACAAGCCAGAAGAGAGTGGGGGCCAATATTCAACGTTCTTAAAGAAAAGAAATTTATTTATTTATTTATTTATTTATTTATTTTCTGAGTGACATTGTGGTTTTATTTATTTATTTTTTTTATTTTATTATACTTTAAGTTCTAGGGTACATGTGCATAACGTGCAGGTTTGTTACATATGTATACATGTGCCATGTTGGTGTGCTGCACCCATCAACTCGTCCGCACCCATCAATTCATCATTTATATCAGGTATAACTCCCCAATGCAA
>NW_022334158.1:0-1099 GCF_002776525.5 Piliocolobus tephrosceles | reverse complement strand
TTATTTATAGATTCAATGCCATCCCCATCAAGCTACCAATGAGTTTCCTCACAGAATTGGAAAAAAACTGCTTTAAAGTTCATATGGAACCAAAAAAGAGCCCGCATTGCCAAGACAATCCTAAGTCAAAAGGACAAAGCTGGAGGCGTCACGCTACCTGACTTCAAACTATACTACAAGGCTACAGTAAGCAAAACAGCATGGTACTGGTACCAAAACAGAGATATAGACCAATGGAACAGAACAGAGTCCTCAGAAATAATACCACACATCTACAGCCTTCTGATCTTTGACAAACCTGAGAGAAACAAGAAATGGGGAAAGGATTCCCTATTTAATAAATGGTGCTGGGAAAATTGGCTAGCCATAAGTAGAAAGCTGAAACTGGATCCTTTCCTTACTCCTTATACGAAGATTAATTCAAGATGGATTAGAGACTTAAATGTTAGACCTAATACCATAAAAACCCTAGAAGAAAATCTAGGTAGTACCATTCAGGACATAGGCATGGGCAAGGACTTCATGTCTAAAACACCAAAAGCAATGGCAGCAAAAGCCAAAATTGACAAATGGGATCTCATTAAACTAAAGAGCTTCTGCACAGCAAAAGAAACTACCATCAGAGTGAACAGGCAACCTACAGAATGGGAGAAAATTTTTGCAATCTACTCATCTGACAAAGGGCTAATTTCCAGAATCTACAAAGAACTCAAACAAATATAAAAGAAAAAAACAAACAACCCCATCCAAAAGTGGGCAAAGGATATGAACAGACATTTCTCAAAAGAAGACATTCATATAGCCAACAGACACATGAAAAAATGCTCATCATCACTGGCCATCAGAGAAATGCAAATCAAAACCACAATGAGATACCATCTCACACCAGTTAGAATGGCAATCATTAAAAAATCAGGAAACAACAGGTGTTGGAGAGGATGTGGAGAAATAGGAACACTTTTACACTGTTGGTGGGATTGTAAACTAGTTCAACCATTATGGAAAACAGTATGGCGATTCCTCAAGGATCTAGAACTAGATGTACCATATGACCCAGCCATCCCACTACTGGGTATATACCCAAAGGATTATAAATTAT